>NC_143264.1:50141102-50443025 GCF_984573655.1 Nuphar pumila | reverse complement strand
ATGACGGAGTTTGTGACAGATCCTTCCAGAGAAAGTCCAAAGTACTGTCGAGATGAAGGCAGATGCGATGAGCCTCCCGACAATCCCCAAAAGATATTTAATTTCAGCTATCATCCAAAGATCTCCCACACCATGAGCCAATATCGTCAAAGAAGGATCGAAACATCTCCAAGTTGAAGGAGTTTGTGACGTACCCTTCCCAAAAGAGAGCAAGAGAGGAAAAAGAGAAAGAGAAAAAAGTCGGAACATCTCCAAAATAAACGAGAACGTAGCAAACACCCAAGAGAGCCAAAAGAGTGCAGCAAGATTATCATGAGAGAAGCTCCCAGGATATCAAACTGTCAGATCTATCAAGAATCCTTTTTAATTTTGTGAAATTCTATTATCAATACTCTTTCATCAATTGCTTTCATAATATCAAATTTTCTTTCCTATTCATATCAAGGAAATTGATAACTTCCTTGAAGAACGTCAATTGTAAGCAATTTGGGTTTCCAATTTCGATTCTACGAAGTGAATCTTGTTTGGAGGTAATGCTTCATGTAGAAAAAGAAAGAATATTTTGCAACAATGCGTATCATTTTTCAAATACTTTGCATCAACAACAAAATTCTTAACATTTTGACAATATTTTCTAGCTATCCTGACGTGAAGCGAGAGCTTGATGTTCGTTTTCGACACATCCTGACAACAATTTTAAATCCCTCCTAAGGACTTGATTCCTTCCCTTCTTTGAGAGCATGAACTCTCAAATTTGCACACTTCCCTGTGTCCCCACTGTCCCACCATAGACAGTCCCATTTCGGTTTGAGGCCGAACCACCAATCATTTCTCGCAAAAGGCAATTTGAAAAGCTGATTTTAGTCTCAGCAATGAGACGCCCAAAACCAATCCCTTTTCAAGCTTTAGGGACCCCATTTCCTTCCTTTTGCAAAACCCCTGTCGGATTTATTGTGCAAAATCTGAAGGTTCCATCATGGTCTCTTCTTTCAAGGATACCATCTCATCTTCCGCCCGATCAGGATAAGGGTATAAACCTGAGCCTCATTCAAAGAGGTATTTCATTTTCTGCCCGATCAGGATAAGGGTATAAACCTGAGCCTCATTCAAAGAGGTATTTCATTTTCCGCCCAATCAGGATAAGGGTATAAACCTGAGCCTCATTCCAAGAGGTATTCCATCTTTCGCCCAATCAGGATAAGGGTATAAACCTGAGCCTCATTCAAAGAGGTATTCCATCTTCTGCTCGATCAGGATAAGGGTATAAACCTGAGCCTCATTCAAAGAGGTATTTCATTTTCTGCCCGATCAGGATAAGGGTATAAACCTGAGCCTCATTCAAAGAGGTATTTCATTTTCCGCCCAATCAGGATAAGGGTATAAACCTGAGCCTCATTCAAAGAGGTATTCCATCTTCCGCCCGATCAGGATAAGGGTATAAACCTGAGCCTCATTCAAAGAGGTATTTCATTTTCTGTCCGATCAGGATAAGGGTATAAACCTGAGCCTCATTCAAAGAGGTATTTCATTTTCCGCCCAATCAGGATAAGGGTATAAACCTGAGCCTCATTCAAAGAGGTATTCCATCTTCCGCCCGATCAGGTTAAGAGTATAAACCAGAGCCTCATTCAAAGAGGTATTTAATTTTCTGCCCGATCAGGATAAGGGTACAAACCTGAGCCTCAATCAAAGAGGTATTTCATCTTCCGCCCGATCAGGTTAAGGGTACAAACCTGAATCTCATATGAGATATTTGATTCCCCAATTAGGTTAAGGGTCAAACCTGAGCTTCGTTCCAAGCGAGGTATTTCTGTCCCATCCAGAATAAGGGCAAAAACCTGAATTTCACTCTCGTAAAGCAAATCTTTCCTCTTCATTCTCCATTTCATATCTACCATGATCACCAGGCTAATTTCTCCACACTCAGCTAGATCCTTCTAACTGAGACATTTTTTATATATAGCCCAAATTTGGTGTGCTTTTCTTTGCCACTAAGCTCGGCCATGAGCCGGCTTAGTAGCAAAGAGGGGCATCTGTAAACACCCCAAATTTTCACTCACCTTCCTGATATACCCATCAATCATCACATTTTGGTTCTCCGGAACCAATGAAGGGCAAAATGGTCAATTTTCAAGATTGAACTTTGCAGAAAGTCCTAAATTCCATTCTCGAGTCTCAAAAGTGCTCTATTTAAAACTCAGAGACATCTTCAAAATGAAAATTTTCAAAATCTCATTTAGAGTGGCAATTTTGCAGAACATGTCTTTGCATCGCATTGCATGAACACTTTGCATAATTTCACTGCACATCATGTCATTTTGAGATCCAGAACTCCTGATTTTCAAAATTGTCCATCCAGATTTGATTTTTGAACCTTTTCAAATTGATTTTTAAAATCTTGGGTATTCAAAATTACCAAATTTTCCCATTTTACCTCCAGGACTTTGAATTACAATTTTTTTTTTTTAAGAAAAACAATCTGGATATTTGGATATTGATTTTAAAGATTTTATCTCAAAACTTTTTGCAAAAAGGATTTTAAATCTCTTTACAAAATTTTTTTTTTTTTTTACATTCACTTTATCCATATTTTGCTCTGAAAAACCAATTTTTCCAAATTCTTGAAAACAAATAATGTTTTATCTCATATTTTTAAATAAATAGAGTGGGACCCGCCTTTGAACTAGCATCATACTCAGACTCTCAGGTAAGTTGTTTATTCTCAAGCGGGACCCACCCGAAGTTCATACCAATTTGCAAATTTTTCTTAATTTCTCAATATTTATTTATTTATTTATTTTTAGTTAGCGGGCCCACACACATGTGGCACCCCATTTGAAAATAAAAGATTTTACAAAACAAAATAAAGCTTTATTTTCAAAAGGATTTTAAAAGTGGATTGAGGTGGCATTTCCATAAAAGCCTCTCATTTATTTCCTTTTTATTTATTTGTTTTAATAAAAAAAAAAATTAGAAGGAGGCAGCCTTAAATGGCACAACCAAATTTCCCTAAAAGAAACAAATCTAATTTTGCCAAAAACTTAGGGAAATGAAGCCAAAGTTTTAAAAAAAACAAGATGCGCCTCTCTTGAAACGGCCATTTCAAAAAAATTTCAAAAGAGAGGTAACGGAACCTCATGAAGGGGGAAGGGGCTGCGGGTTTTTTTTTTGGAGAAAGGAAAGGATTAAAAAGGGCAGGCACTCACGAAGAAAAAGGGGATTTTGAAATTGCTCTTTTGGGGTTTTCGCAAAGAGGGGGAGGCGGAGGGAGGAAGGGTTTGGTTTTCGGTTTTGCAGGGTCTTCCACCATCACCACCAGCATCATCCTTCTTCAGCCCAACCACCAGACACTTCAACGGCTGCATCATCTTCCACCTCCAGTCGCAGATCTTCCACCTCCAGCAGTTGCCGCACACCTCCACTCCAGCCTAGCCACGGCAAACGTCCATTCCTGCACTTTCCTTCAGCCCACCAATAGGCTACCATCATCCTTCAGCCGCAGGGCATCTCCAGCAGCTGCTGCTCATTCCCATTTCTTTTCGCCCAACAGCAGAACACTCAGCAAAAGATCTGTCATCTTTCCAAAACCCTTTGAAAGGGTCTCGATTGGGAAAGTCTATTTTGCATCTTGATCCATCTTTTGTTCTTCAAAGTGCCTCAGCCATCCTTCAGGAAAACACTTAAAAGGTAGACAGGAAGGGCGTGATTGAAACTTTCTCATCCATCTCTGGAGATTCAACCCATCTTGGAAGATAGCAATCTCTCTCTCTGTCGGATCAAGGTAAAGTCCAATCTCTACACTCACTTTTATGGAGATCAAGTAACATGTTCATGTCGTCAACACTGCAAATTCATTGCAATAGTTGAGACGGTTTAGTGTTCTTGTTTAAGGCTTCAAGAACCGATAATATCTCACAATGATATTATCGATTCAGTTGGAAATCATGTTTTAAATCAAATAGTCATTTTCCATGAAGTTTTAATCGGTTTACTTTGGTGGCATAAGCATCATGAATGTTGAAAAATGATTTCTTTACTTAAAACTCAGGATTTTCCTGCATGTATCTGATTCATCCTATTACCCATTTGTACTTTGTTATTTAAAAGATTATTCTTTCAGGAATTTCAGTTCTTTAGATGATCATTCATGTAGTAATTAAGGTTTCAGGTGCTCTCTATGATAATTTCTTCATCATCAAGTCATAAATGTTCAAAATTTAGTTATAAATCTTTATATACCAGGTGATTTTTTTTATTTTTTTTTGCTGCATGCGTATGGTCTTTTTGTTGAAAAAGTCGGTGTATTGTGGAGTCAAGTGATGGCTGGCAAGGCTCATCATATAGCAAACGGTGCTTTTAAACAGAGCACTACACTTAAATTCAACATTTTTGCTCTTTACAATATTCCATTGCATCAATGATGTTCATATTCGTATCTTTTAATATTTCACAGTTTCATGTATTCCCTTTTTTTTTTCTTTACATCCTGTATTCACAGGTTTTATCTGAGCCTATTATGACTTTGTTTGACAGCATGGGATTTCCCAACTTCTGGAACAAACTGGCAATGCCATACCATCATTCTCAGATTGCTAATGCTAATAAGTTATAATGTGAAGCTGTTTCAAATGTTATTTTTTTAATTACTCTTAGCATCATGTACTGTAGGTCTTTCTCAGTTCAGCCTATACCTAGGGTCTAGGGAATGGAACACTATATATGCTACTTTATATTCTCATACCTAAATATGTATCTTGCGTTTTCCGGTTACTGCAATTTTTTTTTATGTTGACGATGAACCCATCAGATGGCATGACTGTGGCTATCTAATTCACTCCAGCCAGTATAGCGGCCTTATTGATATTGAACTCATGGCAATCCTTTTGTTGCCCTTTAACCTCCTGTTTACTGTGTATAAAAGGAAAATTTGTTCCTCTATTGCATATAGTTACTGAATCTGCCTTGTAGTGTAAGCTCTAATTCCTATGGTTATTCATTTTCTGGATAGTTTCCATCTGCGCCTTATGGGAGTTAATCCCATTTATCCAACAGGTTATTTTCGATGCATTTGTTATTGGTAATTCAACTTCGCTCAGCAACCGATTGACTCCTTTCTATAAAACCATAAGATGGGATGAATCACTATCTTTTCTGCAGGTATGCAGTCTTGATAATCGGCTACCTTCATGAACGGATATATCCATATCCGTTCATGACCTATATACCATCTTTGGCAAGCCTCGTTATTGTTATATGGGGAAGCTCCATACCCAGTTTCACTGAAAAATACATTATAATTTGAGAATTACAGCTGTGTAAAATCCCCTACAGAAACTGTATATACCTGTATTTTCTGGTTTTACCCATTATATGGAATTTTCATTAAACATATATATTTTCTCATTATATGTATATATATATCTATGTATATGTATATCTATTGTATATCTACCTATATGCATATATAAGTATATATATATGTATATATATACTTATATATATATATATATATATCCCTTCATGTGCACTTGTTATTACATATATTTTCTTTTCTCTTACTTTTGTAAATATATCTTTATTATCATATATCATTCATCATAAATTCAAATATTTTTATATTTACCTGTATATCTTTGTTGTATATAGTATATATACCCATTTCCTTGGTTATCTTGTACTAACTCTCATTTTGCAGGAAAATCTAGAAGATGCTGATTCCTTGGCTTCATTTCAATTTTTTTTTTTACTTTATGTTAGCAATGTAACAATCCAATGTCAACATTGGAATAAGATTTACTTTTACTGCTTAGATTAGGCCGCATCTCATATAATTTGATTTCAGTAATATCTGGATTCTATGATGCATATATATATCAAATTTTCAAAATTCACCGTGGATGAACACGAATGGCACGTGCACCAACTCTTAGAGAGTTGATGAACTTGGTGGAATCCATATTTACGGCCCTAGTCGGAATATGGACGAGACCCAGATCCATCATCTTTCTACCAGTCACACTGAGCCTACACTCTTAGGCTATCTTGAAAATGCACCTCATATTTCCAATGTTTTCAAAATATTGTGAATTAACTCAAATAACCCTTAATATATTCATGGCCACAGTCAGAATATGTGAAGGAGTTACTTTGGCTTAATCCACATTTTTCCAACAAATTTTTCAGAAAATCTTTTCAAACTGCATTCATTCATTCAAATCATCTGCATCATTTGTTTTCTCATGATTTTCTCAAGAGATTTTCACTTCATGGAATCGATTTCTCAAGAAACTATGATGATATTCGGAGTTGGATTTCCCAAATCAAAGTTTTCACGTGATTTTCCTTAAAAAGTTATTTTCTTAAGATCCATTTTTAAAAGGGAACGTCATGATACCAGGGCTTTTTCTTTTGCTCAGTCTGGTTTATCTGCTCTACTGGGACGAAAGCAGGTTGATCGAGTCTGCCAATTTCAAAGGAGCGACAAGATTCTCCGCTCTTGAAAGACATGATGGATCCAAGATTAGCTAAACTGTATGCAACTTCATTGAAGTCTCTCTTGATATGGAAAAGTTAGAATTCTTCGAAATTGTTGGCAAGAGATGAGACGATCTTCTGATAAGGAAGTAATTTCTGATCCTTCACTTGCCATTCAGCTAAGACTTGATTGACGACGAACAAAGAGTCGCCATAAGCATGCACTCTTTTGACATTGAAGTCTTGTAGAATTTTCAGACCTCGTATCAAAGCTTCATACTCGACCCTATTATCAGTGCACTGAAAATCTAATTTGAGAGAAAAGAGAATCGTCTCCTTCTTTGGTGTGATCAACAGAATCCTGATTCCTATGCCTGCTATATTCTTGGAATCGTCAAAGAATAAATTCCAAATTGGGGATTGTTGGATATTGCAGATCCGCTCATCGGGGAAATCATCCTCGGCTTTAATATCCTCTGCTAGAGGGAATTCTGCCAATTGATCTGCAATTGCTTGGCCTTTGATAGATTGCTGAGAGACATATTCCAAATCGTATTGCATCAATAGGACTTGCCATTTGGCAATCCGTCCACTAAGAAAGGGTTGCTCAAGAATGTACTTGAGAGGATTCAATTTGGATAGGATCTTGACTTCAGATGCCAGCAGATAGTGTCTCAATTTCTGACACATCCAAACCAGAGCTAGACATGTCTTCTCTATCTGAGAGTATTTCTTCTCATAATCAATGAAGGTTTTGCTCACATAGAAAATGGCATGCTCTATCAGACTGCCTTCTTCGTATTGTGCCAAGAATCCGCCCCAAGCAACTTGATTAACTGAAATGTATAGCAGTAGGGGTTTTCCCAATTCTGGCGGCTTTAAAACAGAAGGATTGAGCAAATATTTCTTGATGCGTTCGAACGATTGCTGACATTTTGATCCCCATTGAAACTTCACTCCTTTTCTGAGCAAATGACTGAAAGGCTCACATCACATGGACAAATTGGATATGAGTCGCCAAATTGATTGCATACGTCCCTGAAGGCTACGCAATTCTTTGAGATTAGTCAGGGGTGGCATGTCAATGATGGCTTTGGCCTTAGCGAAATCCACTTCTATCCCCTTTTTGTTGACTAAAAAGCCCAACAGCTTGCCTGCTTCGACTCTAAAAACACGTTCTTGTGGATTGAGTCTTAGCTTGTAAAGAATGAGCCACTTGAAAACTTGATTGAGAGCTTCGATGTGATCTTCCTCTTCTTTGGACTTTACCAGAATATCATCGACATATGCATCCATGATTTTATGCATCTGATCATGAAAAATGATGGCCATAGCACGCTGATAAGTAGCTCCAGCATTTTTAAGCCCAAATGGCATGACTGTATAACAAAAAGTGCCCCAAGGAGTTGTAAAAGATGTCTTAGACTGATCACGAGCGGCCAACTTGATCTGATTATATCCAAAATATCCATCCATAAAAGAGAACGTGGCGTGACCCGCCGTGCTATGAATCAAAAGATCAATATTAGGAAGTGGATAATCATCCTTAGGAGTCGCTTTATTGAGATCTCTAAAGTCGATGCAGATTCGAACTTTGTCATTTTTCTTGGGAACAACAACAATATTTGCTAGCCAGTCTGGGTAGTCAATGGTTCGAATGAACCCTGCTTTGAGTAGGTCTTCCAGACCTTCTTTAACCTGTTGCTCCACTCGGGGATCCATTTTTCTCAGTTTCTGCTTAACTGGCTTGACATCTGGTTTTAGAACGAGGCGATGCTCAACCAATTTGGTATCCAGACCTGGCATATCCTCATACGTCCATGCAAACACTTCTTCATGCTCTTTGAGAAAAATGGTAAGCCTTTCTCTCTCTTCCGGGCTCAAACTGCTGCCAATTTTGAGAATTTTGGGATCGTCTTCTGATCCGATATTGATATCCTCAGTCGGATCCTGAACTAAGGATGATGGCTCATCTTGTTTCTGAATTGCTGCAAATTCTGGTAATTCTTGAAGAGCTGAATCAAATTCTGCAGGTTCTTCTGACTGCTTTGTAGTCTGACTGCATTCTGCTCTTATTTTGACCTGACGAATCACTGTTGGCTTTGAAAAAGCATCTGGATTAAGAATGAGCTTCTTGATAGATCGGGAAGACATTCTGAAAATTGGAGAATAAATTGATTCAGGGAAATCGCCCATCATAAAACAAATTACTTTTATTGAGAAAATAATTTATAGAATAAAAGGGCAAAATAATGGCAATTTTGTAAAGATTTGATAATGAGAAGTAAAGAGACAAATGACATCCAGATAGACAAAGGAAACTTGCAATTTTATTGAAAGATTGAATTGATGACAATGACTAAAATGAAACGGGATATCATCCCATATGTGGAAACAAAAGAATAGAAATGAAAAGACAAGCAGATGCCCTTAGTGCATTCCTTTGACAAAAATAGTGCCCTTCTGAGATCTTCTGCCATTGAAGCCCAATCCAGCCCTCTGAGGATAGTGCTGAGGAATTACTGGCTCGAGACGACCATTTCCATTTTTGCCCAGGCCTTGAAAAGGCTGATAACCAATCTTCACTAACAGATCGAATCCCTTTGTGGCTTTCATGAATTGAGAGAATAGAGGATGATCTTTGAATGTGCTATAATCAATTCATCCTCCAATCTTGAAAAATTGTGGGCCTCTCCATTGAGTCATGGCCACTGTATGTTCTGGTTGTTCTGTCGTCTGCAGTATTCCCGAATTTTCTTCAAAACTGACCTCTTCAATGCCCCTAATACTAGGGATATCAGTAGTAAAAGTGGGTATGGGAACCATGGGTTGTGCAAGCCTCTATTCTGGATCCTCGCCCAAGACTGTTGTGATCATTCCACCTTTTGACCACTTGACGCACTGATGCAGAGTAGACGGCACAACGTTCGTGTTATGGATCCAAGGTCTTCCCAACAATAGATTATACGTTGGCGGCATATTGACCACATGAAAAAGGACAGAGTGGACTGAATAGTCAATGAAAATCTCCAAGAAAATTTTTCCTTTCGCTGTCTGACCATGATTATCGAACCCATAGATGGTGATCGGGTCCGGGATGTATTCTTCTACTTTGATGCCCAAAGCTTTGGCTGTCATTTATGGGCATATGTTGAGGCTGCTGCCTCCATCTATCAGCACGTAAGGCACAGTCATTCCTCTGGCTTGAATCACAACATACAAAGCGTTGTTGTGAAACACATGCGGCTTGGAAAGATCTTCATCTGAGAAAGTGATCGAAGCATTTGTCTTGGCCTGATGACTATCTGAGTCATGTCTTCAGAAGTTATGCTTGGTTTTACCTTGATTTTCTATAGCAGATCGTTCAACACTTGTTGATGCTTAGCGGAAGCTTGGGCTAGATCCAAAATTGAGATGTTAGATAATGTAGTTATCGGCTTCGGTGCAGATGTCTCACTTTTCTCCGGAGCGGGGTTAATAAAGTGCTTGGGGAGCCATGGCATTCTTTTAGCCACCTCAGGAGATACCCCAGCGGGTTTGTCAGATACTTTCATTTTTCTGAAGGCTGCAATGAGGTCCATCTCCTAAGCTTTGGACCGAGCCTGCTGCAGTACAAGGACCTAATGTTGGACTTGCATATCCCTTTTAGGGCATGGCCTAGTATGATCCTGCGGCTGAAAAGGCTGTTCAGAGACGACCGTTGTAGAATGATGGGGAAAGGGTTTCTTTAGAATATCCATATTTTCATCTTCGGCACCCTCTACTAGAAGATTCTTGTCAATGAGATCTTGAACGATATTATTGAGAATGAAGCAGTTCTCAGTATTGTGTCCCACCGTTCTATGAAATTTACAAAATTGATCTTTGAATTTCCCCATAGGAACAGGGGGATCGGCCAGCCTAGGTAGTTTGACCATCTCCTTGGTCAACATATACTCGAGCACAGTCTCGAGTGATTGGTCTAGTGGAGTGAATTTCCTGTCATAACTCCACCCTTCATGCTTCACTTTTTCTCGGGGCTTTGGTCCCTGCTCTAGTTGAAGTGGCTTATTGAATTGAGGGACTGACTTGCCTTTTTGGTCATTCTTGCTTGTACTTCCTGTCCCATAACAGAAATCTCTGTTCTGTCCCTTACAGTGGTTCCAATTATTATTTCTAACAGAATGAGTGAAATGAGTCTTCTTCTTTGGCTCATTCTGACTGTTATTCTTGGTGAAAGTGAAGTCTTCGTAGAAACCATTCTCCATGCTCAACTTGAGCCATTCGGCTCGCTCTGTCAGTTCAATGAATGTCCTTGATGGTGCAGTAGAGATGAGACCTCTTAGAGGCTGTGCGAAGTTGCTTAGAATTAGGGATAGAGCATGTCCCTCTGATATGGGGTCCCTCATCTTGTTGCAAGCTGACCTCCAGCGATGAATAAAATCTCTGGCCTTTTCATTTTCTCTCTGTTTGAAGCCACAGAGATGACTAAGGGTGGGAAGCGCCTCGGCATTGAAGAGGAATCGCTCAATGAACATGTTTACCAATTTGTCAAATTCTTTCAATTCAATTGGATTTACATGCTTCGAGTACCATTTAGCTACGGTTCTCTCCAGACTGCGAGGGAAACATAGGAAAAGTGCCCGGTTGTCTCGCTTGAATCTGGAGCATTCAGTGAAGAACATGGCGAGATGAGCCTTAGGATTGCCAGAACCATCAAATTTGATAAACTTTCTGGGGAGATTCTCAAGATTGTCGTCCCCATCCAAACCATCATAGAAGTCTTCGCTGGTGAAGACTTTCTTTCCCTTGTCACGGGCTTGCAGGTCTCGAAGAATTTTGACCACATCTTTGAATTGCGGCTGGTCAGAGTCATTGACGGACAACTCTTTGAATTTGTGGGCTGACCCCTGCCCCTGGGTAGATTTGCGGAATGCCTGATGGGTCTCAAACTCTTCATCTGAATCCTCTGCTGATTCTTCTTCATCAGTTGTATCAACATGTTGGACACGTTTTTTAGACATTTCACCTGCTTCTTGACTGTATGACCCCTAGCCTTTGGCTTGGCTTGAGTCTGCTCTGTACTAGCTTTCGCTTGCTCTGCCAACATCTTGGTCATCATCTTCTTAAACATGGCATACATCTGAGGATCAATGTCATCCTCAACTTGCTGCCCTTGATTTTTGCCAGAGCGCGGAGAATCCATCTCTTCGTCTGAAGCTGTTGAATACGCGATCCCCTCGATTGGTGCAGTTTTCTTTCCTAACCTTGTCTGGACCATTGAATGTCATGAATGCTCAATGCAGGGCAAAATTGATGGTTAGGCTTTTGAGAGAGATTTTGATTTGAAGAAAAATATTTGATGAGAATTTTGGTAGACAATTGAAAGAATATCCCATTACTAGGGATTGAGTCATCACTGAGATTACGACAATTGCGTTGTCATTCTTTTGCAAAGAAAATAAACAACTGAAAATTATGCCTTGTTACCTAGGCGAGGTCGTCAAACCAAGAATTGAAGAATTTGCAAGATTTTTATTTATTGAAGGAAAAACATGATTGCATTAATAATAAACTTGGGAAAGAGGGGGCGGACAGACAATTTTCCACCACTCTTTATAACTAGCAGAGACACAAGGACTGAGAAAAAGTGGAAGAGTGATAAAAGAGTCCCAGTCATATCTGGCAGAATGGTATGTTCCGGACTACTGTGCTGATGTAAGGTCGAACTCTGGCATGACTCCTGATAGCAGCCACATCTCTATGTGCTTATGTCTCTGAGAAAACTGTCGAACACACCGCTCTGGATGATAGTAAGCACAAAAGAATGGACCGAGCAGCTTGAATCTCTTGCCATATGCATAGGTGTATCTGGGAGGCGATAATTCTCGATCAAAGTAATCCCACACCACTTCTTCTTCTTGCAGATAATCGATCAGGAATCGGTACCGTGCAACTGGAAGGAGCTCCTTGCCGTTATATCTAAACGAACTAGCTCTGGTCGGTACATGCTGAAGGAACCAAGACTAAAGAGCATAGATACATCCCTCGACTAAGATGGACTCTCCCATTATGAAACGGGTCAGTCCTCTGTATAGAAAAACAAGCGCGACCATGGCTATCGAAAGTCGGCTGGTCTGTCGACTTCCCCATCTTCTCAGAAGCTGAACTATTCTGACATCCACATAATTTTGTCCATCTAGAAAGAAAGCAAGCTGATCATGCATATAAATCAGGGTTAATTAACATTTAAATATGCATGATTTTATAAAATAATGTTTTAAAAACCCAATTTTATGTTAGTTTTCGAGTCAAGGTGCTAAAATGATTTAAAATTAGAAAATGCATGAAAAATAGTTTTATTTTACATTTTTATGCCTATTTTAGTTTTTGTAGTTTGGTTTTAGTTTTTATTAAAAAGAAAAAATAAAAAAAAATGGAGAAAAATAGTTTTATATTCATTTTAAGTGTTTGTTTTTTTAGAAAAGAAAAAAATATATAGTTAGATTAGTTTTTGAAGTTTCTTTATAAATAAATAGTTTTGTTTTTGAAAATTTTCATAATAAACCGATTTATACGGTTTTCTTTACTTTTGAAAATAAAAATGAAAAAAATAATAATAAAAACAAACCATTACATGGTTTGTAATTTTTGAAAACTAAAGGAAAACTGAAAAAAATAATAATAATAATACAAACCAGCGTGAACCGGTTTGTATTTCTAATAGAAAATTGAAAAAAAAATAATAAAAACCAAACCAGCTGGAACTGGTTTGGAATTTTTGAAACTGAATATTTTTGTTACAAACCGATTCCAACAGGTTTGAGCTCTTTAAAAACCCAAAAAAAAGAGAAATCGGGGCCTTCAATTTGTGCGCCAAACTTCCCCTTCCCTCTTTGGTGTTCTGCATTTGCCCTTTTTCTTTTTCAGTCACCGGATTTTTTTCATCTACAACCTTTCTTCTTCTTCCATTGACAGTTACTTCTATCCTCTTCTTCATCCGGTGGTGGAGCTTATTCAATCGGCGGCAGTGCACGAGGTGGAGGCCACCTCTTCTCCGATTTCTTCATTTCACGGTAAGTGACCAAAACTTCTTCTTCTTCTTCCAATTCTTCTTCTTCTTCTTCTTCGTTTTATTTCTTTCTTTCTGAATGATAATCTGCATAATGTTTCAATTTCAATTTGGAAAATAAAAAAGAAAACATAAAAAGAAAAAAATGGCTGAAGAGGAATCCGGCGATTGACAGGGACCTACCGGAATAGTGTTCTGATGAAGGATTTTGATCACTTCTTGCATTACTCTTTGATAAAAAATTCTTGATCGGAATCTGCTGAAGGAATTTCTGTATAATGAATCTAAATCAATATTAGGAGCAGATGAATTGTGACTAAAATTCTGTTGATCATCTGAATTAAAATCTGAGTTCCGGCAGATGAAGTCTAGCTGAATGAGTTTTCCGGTGATGGATTATTTGAGTGTGAACGATTAGATGTTTGGATCAAATAGCTCCAAATGATTCCTGATTTACTTTGTTTGATCTTCAAATTGAAAATCTCGGATTAATGATCAAAGCAATTCCAGTAATCGGCTAAATCTATGCCGGAATCGCCTGATTTTTGAATCAGTTTTTCTGTTTTTACATTGTTTCTGATTTACATAGTTTTTCTGTTTTTACATTGTTTCTGATTTACATTGTTTTTCTGTTTTTGAACCAGTAATTGAAAATATTGGATTAGAGTTTTAGTCATGATGTAAAGAGGAATCGAGATTCATTTAGGCTAATCGTGAGTACATCGGCATGTGAACAATTGAATTGATATGAAATCTCAGACAAATTTTTTTACTGCTATCAGTAAAATTCAAATCTGATTACCAGAATTTTTTTCTGATATTCACTACATCAGATTTGAGTTTTGTTGATTATTAAGTGGATTTTGATTAAAGTTGAAAATCTGAAGTATTACAGTTTGGTAATAGTATCATATATGGAATGTTAAAATTCATTGATTAAACTTCATTGATTGAATTATTGAATTTCACTGAATTTTACATGTATTTTTCTAAGTGTCTCACTGATTTTTATAAAGTGTTTTGATAATAGTGATTAAGTTAGCTATTAGTTGTAATTAGATTACTTAGTTAATTAGCAGTTAGTATTACTTAGTTAAGAAAATATTGTTAGTTTTTGATATTACAATTAGTCTTAAAAATTTCTTAATGAATTGTCATTTCAGTATTAACATTTAGTTAGTTAGTTTTTGTTTTGCTTTCGGATTCTGCTCGTGTTTCGTTGGACTTGTGCAGGATTGCAAGGAATTGGAGCGAAAGTGATTGTGTGACACGAAGTACGAAGAATAAAGTGTCTTTTTACTTTTTTAGTTTAGAATTAGGAATTTAATTGGGTTTGTAAATATTGCACTTTACGCCCTCTGCGAAGGGTATTCATTTGTTGTAATAGTTAGTTGATTTTAAATTTCTTGAACATTTTACATTTCAATAATGTGGCAATAAAGATTAGTTTAGATTTGTGTGCTTGAATACGATATATTCCAGTTCCTTGAGTTCGACCCGGTCTCATCCACTAATGAGAACCGGTTTTTATTATTTGATGTCTGGTTTTCACATGTTTTACATTTAAAAATCTTTTCAAAATTACAACGATTTAAAAGAAGACATCACAAGCCCCACAGTACACAGAACCATCGCATGCTGAATTCTCTCTCGAGCTGTCCTGGACAATGAGTTGACTTCTGCGAATTCTCCATACTGCCGGTAGATCTCGATCAGGCTCACGTATTCATTCCTGTTTTCTTCAATCAGTGGCCAAGACTTGCGCCCTGTCATGCGAGCCACAACATCTTTAGGGTCCAGACCCTTGACATTGATCAATCACTGCTGCTCTAATGGATCTCCAGGCTGGCTGAGGCAGTCCCATAATCTCTGAAAACTCATCCATTAGTAGTGTCATCTCGCTCCACGGGAACCAGAATGTGCAAGTGTGTGGATTCCATCGCTCTGCCAGTGCATGGATCAAATTGCCATTAACTGTCAACTTTTCCGCTGCAGATGCCAGTTCCAACCCGCAATCGCTCAAGTGGTCCGAAAACATACAGGAGAAGTTTTTGAACCAAACATAGTACCACCGGGGGAAGAAGGGTCCGGTGCTGAGAGCTCGATGCTCAGGAAGACTTTGTCGCACCTCGTAAGAGATGTGACCCTCAGGAAAAACAGAGTCAAGCTGACTGGATGCCATTGGACTGAAAGGTGAGAAGATCAGAATTAGACATCGAAAAATACAAGAATTTTGAAAATTGCAGGCAGGATAAAATAAAAGCTGGAAATTCGAAGTCCAGAGGAACGAAAGAATGGAAAATCACCTGGAGTTTTGAATAAAAGATGGATAATTTGGAAAAATCGTCCAGGGTTTTTGAGAAAAAGGAGATATTTCACAAAAGATGGAAAATGAGGTATTTTTGAAAAATTGTCTGATATTTTGGAAAAATTGGAAAAATATGAGAAAATAAGACGAAAAAATCATACATTCAATCACAAGCAATTATGCACATACAACAATCCCTAAGAAGCTGACTCTAAATGCACTGATTTTGAAAGAGCTTTAGGACCTTAATCCTGACTCTAGGCTCAGATCAGCTGTGTCCAATCATGCTATGCCGATATACTCGAGCCGAGGTTCGATTTACGTGGCATAAAATTTCATCTTCGGGTCTAGGCTTGTGTTTTCCCAACATCCTTGAGCGCCTGCCGATATACGTTGGACTATGGCCCTTGGTACGTGGCAGGGGGGTGTTAGCCCAAATAAGTGGCCCAGTTGTGAGGCTCTGTCCCGAACTATGGTTATGGAAGAGAGCCCAGCAACGTGAAGACCGGGTAGACATAGGTAGGGTGGTTTTTGAAAAAATGAGCACATGCAGACAAATAGAGGGCTCTAAAACCTAAAGAGATAGAGATTTTGAAATCTTTTGAAGAAGCAAACATTGTTTTCATACAAATCCTAGATTGAGGAGTATTGTATTTCAGACCTAAGTCTAAGTGGGCATGCATAATTCTCCTCAATATGGTCCTACCAAACCATGCCTAGTCTACACGCAATCCATGTCAGCTAGGTTCAAGTCTAGGCTCCTAGGTTCACATGATATCAAAAATTAAAGCTGACATTCCATAGAACATAATCTTGATAATTGAGCTAAGTTAAAGCACATAATTGATCAGACAAAGACAGGTCCCATCACGGTCGCCAAACCTGTTATCATCGCAAAAATTTTCCCCTCTCTTGCGAGAGAGAAACGATTCTCCGAGTCAAACTCGACCAAAGTTTTGAAAATGGTTTTTGAAAATTAACTCGCCTCCGTTTTGAAAATTCGCGGGAAAATTCTGTGGAATGGGATCCGCCTGTCGGTACGAGGTTCAATCGTTCCTGGCGCCTTTACCAGAGGTAATTGAACTAAGAATCAATTACGTGCTTGAACGCGACTCAAATATCTAAATGATACTCTATTTTTCCTAGAATGCACAAAGAATCAGGCATGTGCTATGGATTTTTGAAAATATGCAAGTTTGAGAAAATATGATGTTTGCTTTGGAAAACTGAAATATGCTTGAAAAATGACTGAAAAAGTGTTTGAAATTGGAATTCCTGGGAAAATCATTGAATTTCATTGGAAATCAGAAATTTGCATTGGAAAGTGATTTCTCAAGAAAACTTGAACTTTGGAAAATCGATTTTCAAATTTGGAATTGCTTTTCTGAGGAAAATGGATTTGAGAATTCTGAGAAAATCTAAGAAATTCATTGGAAAAGGAATTTGAAATGGAAAATAGATTCTCAGGTAACTGGATTCTCAGAAAATAGGAGATTTGAGAAAATTGATTTTTGAAAACAGGGGATTTTGAAATTTGAGAATTTTAAAACACTGGAAAGTCTTGGTTTGAACTTAGGAAATGCTTTGAGATCTCATTTAAAAACTCAGAATTTTGAGAAAATCAGATCTTGAGAATGACTTAGAAATTCTTGAGAAAACTGAATTTTTTTGGTATTGAAATTGGAAAATGAGTTTGAAAATAATGCAATTTGAATAATATGAATGAATGAATATGAATTTGAAAAGGAATTTCAATTGAGGAATTGGCAAATCCTTTTAAAACTTTGAGAAATGCAGTGCATTTTGAAGTTAGCCTAAGTGTGTAGGCTGAATGGGGCTAATACGAAGATCATAAATCTTGGTTTTCTTCGTATTCTGACTATGGCCATAAATACGAATCCCACCGAGTTTATAAACTCCATAAGAGCTTGTGCACGTGCCATTCGTGTAAACCATAGTGAATTTGAAATAAATATGTATGAATCATACATCAAATATTGAAATTTGCAGAAATTAAACTATATGCAATGCAATCCTATTCTAAACAGAAAAGTAACTCTTATTCCAAATATTACATTGATTTTTACATTGAATTGAATAAAATAAAGAAATAAAATGGCTAAGTCTTTTTCTTGAACATTCCTGCAAAACTGGAAAACAAGGTTAGCACAAAAATGTAGGTTTATCTGAATTTATCAAAAAATATAGGAAATTATCGGATATTATTCAGATATAAACCCAAATTCAGACCCCCTTTGATATAAATATGATAAATAATGAGTAAATTTTGAAAATAAACTTGAAAATTCGAAATTGGGGTCAAAATGACGAAAATGCCTCTGATAATTTTGAAATCAGGTTTTTTTGAAAGAAATTTTGAAAAAATTGTAAATTTGAAAATCAAATGAAACAAATCAAATACAATATGATGAAATATGATGATATGCATGAACATTTATGGAATTAGAAATTGGAATTTCGAAATTGAGGTCAAAATGACCAAAATACACCTGATAACAAGACTATAGCCTTGAAACCAGGGTTTTTTGAAATAAATTTTGCAAAATTGAAAAATATGAAATGCAAATGAGATTGAAATTAACCCTAATATGATTATATATGCTTATGTACATGATAAAAACCCTAAAATAACAAAAATATCATAAAATATCAAATCTAACCTGATTTTTGCCTGATTTTCGCTTCTGAATTTAAAGATAAACTAACACATGGAGCAAATGAACTTGGAATTAAACCAAATTTAGCATGCACACCTCAAATAACCCTAAAAATAGAATGGAGCTCGAAAATCTAATTTTTTTGTATTTTTAAATATGAGAATTCAAATAAAAACCTTAAATTTTGTGATTTTTGCCTAAAATGTTGATTCTAAAGAGCATTTTGGATATCAAACTTCCATAAAAATTTCCCAAATTTTATAGGGTGATAGAGGACAGTTAGGAAAATATTTTGGCTTTTTAAACTTTCTGGTTTTGACCTATGGTCGGAGTTGTACCACTCCAGCAAGTCAGATCGGAATCCGTCGACTCTAGGATTTGGGGAAAACAGACAGGTTTCGGTAGAAAACATGGGACAAATAGCAGACAGATGGGAAAACGGCTAAAACTGTGGAAAAATGTTTCTGAAAGACAGGGAAAAATTTGATCTTTTTACAGAACTGGGATTTGGGTTACGGTTTGGAAAAGGGCACACTGTTATCAGAGACCCAAATCTCTGAAATTTCTGAATATTGGAATCTGTCAGATAGAAAAGAAAATTTTGGGAAAAATACTAAGACAGTTCCAAAAATCCCCAAATTTTGGGAAATAACATGAAAATATGTTAGGAACAATTTTTGTGTTGAAATTTTTTGCAGACAGGCTACGGATTGAATGGACTTGATGCATTAGGGTCTGTCTATACCCTGACGAAGGAAAATCGAGATTTTCCCAGAGGTCTGGGAAATCTGATTTTTTATAGGGGTCAAAACTAACTGGAAAAACCTCAAAATTTTCAGATCATTAGTAGATTTGATTATGAATCCACTGTGATTTTGGAGGACAATTCGGATCTCCCAAAAGGGTGGTGCCAGAGGTTCTTGTCTGCTAAAGCATAAACTGGGAATTCAGAGAGACAGAAAACCCGATTTAGAGTTTGATTTTTCTAATGGAGTTCCAAAATACAAATTGATTCATATTTTTGCAAGGGGATCACAAACATATAGCTGTATCTATCATGAAAAATTCAAGATTTATGGAAGGGAATTTAAACATGAAATGATGACTGGACTACATACCTAAATGAAAAACCTATAAACTAATAAGATATGCATTAATGAACTAATGAAATAAAATAGCAAAACAACCAAAGTATATTACCTAGAGCATGTAAACTTCACGAAAACAGTGATGAAACAAACGAAAAAAAAAATGAACATGAGGGGGAGATATGAGATTTATGTTGGCTAGGGGTGAGAGGGATCCGATCCATCCATTGGATGGATCCCTTCACCTATGTAGCCCAAACCCAAAACCTTGTGGCTTTACAAGATCATCAATGAATATTTAATCATATGAATCCAGTTTTTTGGACTGGATTCACGTTGAACTTCATAAAAGCAGGCATGGTAAATGCCTTACCTTGGGAAGGGAAGCTCTTACTCGACCCGGTTGAAGGAGAAGGAGCGGCGGCTAGCGAGGAAGGTGGGAGCAATGGTGGGCTGTTACGAAGGAGACCACCTTGGAGGATGTTGCAGCTGCTGAAAGAGGCTGATGGGCTGGGGCCAAGGTAGGGGCTGGATGAAGTGCTACTTTGCTGGAGTTGTTGAAGGTGATGGTGGCGCTGAAGTTGTTGCCGGGCAAGGGGGAGCTGCAGGTGCTTGAAGATGGTTGGGCATCCAAGGAGGTGGCTGGAACAACACACCGAAGGAGGGGCTGGTGGCTGCAACCAAAGGCTGAAGATGAAGCTACCGTGAAAAGGTTGGTAATGGCTGGAAGTGTTGTGGCTGGGCGGCGGCTGGAGCTTGAAGACGTTGGAGTGGCTGCTAGAAGGGCTGCAAGGAGAGGTTGGTGGCTGAACCGGTGGTGAAGATGGTGCTTCAAAGTGAAGGCCAGCTGAAGCAAGGTGGTGCTGCTGCTGTGGTAGTGGCTGGTACCTGCTGTGGTTGTAGCAGCAAAGGAGAAAAGAAGAGAGGTAAAAGGAGAGAGAGAGAGAGAAAGAGAGATGGGCGTTGAATTGGGGAGCAGCCGTAGCCTCTTTTCTTCCTTTTTTTCAAAGTCTAAACTTAGGCTTTAATATATCCCCAACTTAGGTCTTTGATAGCTTAATGAAAAAGAAGATAAAGAAGTTTACGTGAATGGCTGGGCAAGAGGGAAAGGAAGGAAGGAAGAAAGGGAAGAAGGAAGAAAGGAAAAAAAGGAAAGAAAAGAAAGGAAAGAAAGAAGGAAAAGAAAAGGAAAGAAAGGAAGAAGAAAGGGAAAGAGAAAGGGAAAAAGAAAAAGAAAATGAAGGAAGGGAGAGGGGCTGGAGGTTATGGCGACCACCTTGTGGGTCCCACCTTTCTAAAATAAATAAATAAATAAAATCAATAAAACAAAAACAAGCAAATAAAAGAAACATCCTTTTTTTTTAATAAAATAGAAATGTAAATGAATGGGCCATCTCAGAGCGGGTCCAAATTCACTTTTGAAATTCATTTTGACGATTAGAGGGGTAAAATAGTCTTTTCAGAAAATTTTCAAATGAAACGAGCTATTTTTGGCAGTTTTTGAAAGGAGCTCGGATTTTGAAGTTCAATACCCCGTTGCGAAGCAAATCCAGTATAGAATTTAAAATTTTAATTTTGAAAGAAATCCAGATTGTTTTTCTCGAGAAAATACTTCCAAATTTATTTTCAGACGAAACGAGTTATTTTTGGCAGTTTTTGGAACGAGCTTGGATTTTGAAGTTCAATACCTCGTTGCGAAGCAAATCTAGTGTAGAATTCAAAATTTTGAGTTTGAAATAAATCCAGATTATTTTTCTTGAGAAAATATTTCCAAATTTAGACTTTTGGGGGTAAAAATATCAATTTTGGAAACCCGGGGTTTGAAATTGATTTCTGAAAGCTTTTAAAACTCGATCTGGATTGAAATTTATAAAATTGGAGTTCTGGACTTCGAAAATGAAATGAAATGTGATAAAATGTTATGAAATGCTGAGAAATGACATGAAATGCTAACCCTGAATGAAGAATTTTGGATTTTAAACCCTGATTGACAGCTGTACCAGTTCAAAAAGCATAAAAACTGATAAAATTTGCAAAATGGTTGAAGAAATGGTTTTCGGATTTCTACTGGGTTAGAGTGACACTGAAAATTGGGGTTCGAGCTGGATTGAACTGAGATGAGCTGTATTGAGCTGGGTTTTAGAGTTTCAAAACTCAAATGAACTGACAAGATATTGACTCAACTGACCTTTCCGACTGAATTTTCAAGAAAAGCTGCCATTTTTAGAGAAATGGTACGGAATGATTATTGGAATGAAGTGAATTACAAACCTGAACTGGGTTTGAGCTGAGACAAAGGTCAGTAATACTGAGATGAACTAAAATCGAGGCTCAAACACTAGCTCAACCGACTGAACTCAGCTCAATTTCAGCTGAAAGAGCTGAAATGGACTAAAATGGGCTCTTGGACACTTAGAAATGGTTTTGAACTGAAACGGGAGCACTCGAACTTCTGATGAGCTCAAGTTAGACTCTGGGGAGTATGGCTTACTATGAATGACTGACTCGAAGACAATTAGCTTGGATTTGAATGAGAAATGAGCTCATTTCTGAAGAAATGATCCCATTTTGGCAGGAATGGTCAGAAATGAAAATAACCTTCTCACTGTGAGCTCGGGTGAGCTTGAAATAACTGATATTCTAACTGTTCTGAACTGGCCAACGAGCTTGGTTGACTCTGACTGTCTGGGGTCCGGAATGACTTAGGGGTAAAATGGTAATTTTCCTAATGAAAATGGGTAAAATGGTGATTTTCTGAAACTGACTCGGGGTTTGACTCCGACACTGACCTAACAGGGTTGGCACTGCACGAGGAGGGTTGTTTGAGAATAGATGTGGAAAATTTGGGGTGTTTACAGTCGGTCCCACGAAAAATAAAAAATAAAATTAATAAAAGAAAAGAAAAAGAAAAGAAAAAGAAAAGCAAATAGCATAAAAAGATTTTTTTTTAAAAAGAACATGTAAATGGAGAAGCCATCTAAGAGTGGGCTCATTTTCTAATTTTGAAATTCATTTTGAGGATCATAGCGATAGAATAGTCTTTTCAAAAAAGATTTCTGATGAAATGAGCTATTTTTGGCAATTTTTGAAACGAACTCAAAATTTAAAGTTCAATACCCCGTTGTGAAGCAAATTCAGTGTAGAATTTGAAAATTTGAGTTTGAAATAAATCTAAATTATTTTTCTCGGGAAAATATTTCCAAATTTAGAATTCTGGGAGTAAAAATGTTAATTTTAGAAAACCAGGGTTTGAAATTGATTTTTGAAAACTTTTAAAACTCAATATGGATTGAAATTTATAAAACTGGAATTCTGGACTTCGAAAATGAAATGAAATGTGATGAAATATTATGAAATGCTGAGAAATGATATGAAATGATGAGAAATGACATGAAATGCTATGCGAAATGCTAACCCTGAATGAAGAAATTTGGATATTAGACTCCGATTGGTACTTGTACCAGTTCAAAAAGTGTTAAAATTGATAAAATTTGCAAAATGATTCAAGGAATGATTTTCGGGTTCTACCAGGCTAGAGTGACACTGAAAATTAGGATGTGAGCTGGATTGAACTAAAATAAACTGGATTGAGCTGGGTTTTATGGTTTCAGAACTCAACTGGACTGACAGGACACTGACTCAACTGAACTCCCTGAATAGATTTTCAAGAAAAGCTGTCATTTTTAGAGAAATGGTACAAAATGGTCACTAGAGTGAAGTGAATTACAAATCTGAGCTAGGTTTGAGCTAAAACAAAGGTCAATAGTACTGAGATGAACTAAAATCGAAGCACGATCACTAACTCAACAATTGGACTCAGCTCAATTTCAGCTAAATGAGCTGAAATGGGCTAAAATGAGCTGCTGGACACTTAGAAGTGGTTTTGAACTGAAACTAGAGCACTTGAACTTCTGATGAGCTCAAGCTAGACTCATGGGACTAGGATTGACTAAGAATGATTGACTCAGAGACACTTGACTTGGATTTAAGTGAGAAATGAGCTCATTTTTGAAGAAATGATCCCATTTTGGCAGGAATAGTCAGAAATGAAAATTGCCTTCTCACTATGAGCTCAGGTGAGCTTGAAATGACTGATATTCTAACTATTCTGAACTGACCAATGAGCTTGGTTGACTCCGACTGACTGAGGTTTGGGATGACTTAGGGGTAAAATGGTAATTTTCCTAATGAAAATGGGTAAAGTGGTGATTTTCTGACACAAACTTGGGGTTTAACTCCTACACTGACCTACCAGGGTTGGTACTACACGAGGGGGATTGTTTGAGAATGGATGAAGAAAATTCGGGATGTTTACAATTGTTTGAAAACCAAATTCTAAATTCGAGAATACCACTCTGTTGAGAACAGAACGATTGACAATAAACATAGTCTAAAAGATGACTAATCCTATTTGTGTTTGCATCGCAGGTTAGGAAACATCTCGAAAGAGAGAGTCAAAAGACTTGTGAAAGAAGGGATTCTTAGATCCCTTGATTTCATGAATATTGAATCATGTGTTGACTGTATAAAGGCTAAGCAGTCTAGCACATATAAGAAATATGTCAAATGCATCAATGAAAATTAGAGATTGTGCATATGGATGTTTGCGGGCTTTTTTTTCATGTTACACGGGTAAAAATTATTTTGTCACCTTTATAGATGATTACTCATAGTATATGTATCTCTACTTATTATTTAAAAAACCTAAAGTCTTTCGGGTTTTCAAGGACTTCAAGAAAGAAGTAGAAAAATAGACCGGTGAAGTTATCAAAGTGATTATGTATGATAGATATGGCAAATATTATGGTCATTTCACTAAGATTGGATAAAAAGAATGGTCATTAGCGTAGTTTCTAAAAGAGAAAGGTATTCTTCTTCAATACACTATGCATGGTAATGCTTACCAAAATAGTGTAGTTGAAAGCGCTTAGGACAACAATGCATATATTGAACAAAGTTCCTATGAAGGTTGTCCAAAAGACTCCATATGATCTATGGACTGGTAGAAAACCTTCATTTTCATATATGTGCATATGGAAATATTCAACTTAAGCTAAATTATATAACTTACATGTAAAAGTTTTTTATCTTAAGACGACAAGTAGATTTTTTATTGGTTATCTAAACAGATCAAAAGGCTTCAGGCTTTATTGTCAATCTCATACACCACAAATAGTGAAAACAAATAAAGCAAGATTTCTTGAAAATAGTTATGTTGGGATAGATGCATCTCAAAGTTTCAAGTTTGACAAATTATAAGATTCAATTTATATACTTGCGAAGGAAAAATGCTCAATTTTTCTAATCATTGTCCCTTTAGATGATGCTAGAAAAAATCTGGATAATGAATATCAATCCCAACTAGAACAAGTTGTTGATGAGGATATACAACAATAATAGGATGCAAAGATTCATTTTGAACCACCTATAGCACCTGTATGGAGGTCTATGAGGACAAAAAAATCTACTATCTATCCAGGCTATGTGGTGTATTTATAAGAGCCCAATGATTTTATAGACTGATGATGATCTCTTAACCCTTATAGAAGCCATTGAAAGTGAAAGATCGACACATTGGATCAATGCCATCAAAGAAGAGTTTAACTCTATGACAAATAACCAAGTGTGAGATCTTATACCTTGACTTGATTGAGTAAAATCTATTGGTTATAAGTGGGTATTTAAGACCAAAATAGACTCCAAAGGGCGAATAAAGAGGTACAAGGTTAGGCTCGTTGCAAAGGGTTTCATACAAATGGAGAGTATTGATTATAATGAGACTTTTTCTCTTGTCTCAACTAAGTAATAATTGAGAATAATTATGGCCCTAATAGCTCATGTTGATTTAGAACTACATCAAATGAATGTGAAAACAACTTTCCTAAATAGAGATCTGAAAGATGAGGTACATATGCAACAACCTCTTGGTTTAAGTGTAGATGACTTGAATAATTTAGTTTGCAAATTGCAGAAATCAATCTATGGATTTAAACAAGCCTCCCACTAGTGGTACAAAAATTTTAATAAAGTGATTTTGAACTTTGGGTTCACTAAAAACAATGTTGATCAATACATATACCTTAAGGCCATTGGAAGTAAGTTCATAATTCTAGTTTTATATGTTGATGATATTCTTCTTGTAATTAATGATTTGAATATGTTACATGAGACAAAAGATTTTATTTTCTGAGGCCGCATATGTCCTTAAAATTGAAATTTGTCATGACAGAACTAAGGGTGTCATTGACCTCTCTCAAAAAATCTATATCCTTAAGGTTCTTAATGTAATATCCAAAAATTTTCTAAGTCCTTTTTCTATAATATTGTGAATTTTCTTGAATTTTGTGCCAATATAAAATCCTGATTTCTTTAAAAATGAATGTTTGAGTATATTAGTAAGGTTTAGAGGGTTTAATTATGTTAAAATATAGTAAATATAAACCCTACATGTTTTGGATATTAGAGAAAATCCAAAGTGATGGCCAATTGAAAATGTCTCTCTTAAAAAAAAATGTCCATTTTTCTTTAAGAAAATTTATTTAAATAAAGTGAATTAACAAAAGTGGATTGTAAAAATATACATATTAACATGCTTAATACATTGGAATTAGCTTATACTTAATGCCTTTACATTGTCACATGAGTTGTGGTTATATAAAAAAAATGGTCTTAATTGAAATTTAATTATTATTTAATTATAAATTAATATAATAGATTTTTATTATAAATTAACCCCATTTTATATTTCAGTAGGAGTCCATAGGTGAGCCATCCCATCCTATGTGGCATTCTACTTCAAGTTTTAAATTGAAAAAAAATGTAGAGAGAAATTCAAGCTTATTTAAAGCTTGACTAGTCAAGGTGGAGATCAAGGGCTCCAATGACTTCTCTTATTTTGATCAAGGGCTGGGATTTATTTCATCCCATGACCTAATTCAAGAGAGGCTATAAATCCCTCTCCTAACTCACGCCCCCCCATTGTGGCTGATTTTTTTTTTGAGCTTCTTCTCTCTCCCCCCAAAACCCTCTTCTCTTTCCCTCTTTCTTTAGGGTTTCTTTTTCTTTTTTGAGTGCAAGATCTAGACCTCAAGTGTGTGTTGAGGTTATCTAAGGCCCCCATCTTGCTGGAAGAAGGAGCTGATCGGTTGGATCGTGCGAAAAGATCCATTAATCCATAAAAAAAATATTTTTTTCAATAAGAGGTAGGGTATCTATGCTTTTCTTGCAAGAACGGAGTTTTTGGCATGAATTTTTATGTTTTTTCATGAGTTTAGACCATGATTAGACCCTCCTAACCGTGAATTTGACTCAGATCTAAGGATCCATGGCAAAAACATATTTTCCCCCAAAGAAAACTCTTTTTGAAACCGGGTTTTTCATAAAAACCGATTTCTAAGAAAAGAAATTTGTGAAATTAGTTAATATTCAATTTATGCCATGATTTCTTGCAAATATCAATTTGTATTGGTGGAATATGCTATTGTAGGTGTGCTGTAAAAATTTTAGGGTTTTCTATGGTCGAAATCTTGGGATATTGCGATTTTAGCAAAATTAGGTTTCTTCGAAAAGAAATCGGTAAATTTATCAAGAAAGTAAATTTTGCGGGTTGATTCATGCAAGATTTGATGTTTTTCGATAAATTATGAGTTGTTCAATATTATGTGAATTTTGTATATTTCTCTAAATTGTATTTCATGTATATTGCTCATTTTTTTATAATTTATTTCGGGATTCAGGTGACTCGGTTTGGCTCATCCGAATGCAAAATCACAGAATTTCAGGTTTCTGGCTTGACCTCCGACCAGTAAAACATTTATTTCTCCCTCGCCTCAAAGAGTTTTGACAAACAAATTATTTCATTGGAAAGCTAACAAAATTTTGCATCTACTGTAAAATTTTGGGCTCGGTTCATGGACTAAGCACGTCCCTATGACAGACAGAACAAAAGATGATAGGTCTGTAGTAAAATATTCATAATTTCCTCATATGGAGAAGTTTTTATGAACGATTTGCAGCTACGAAAATTTAGAGAAATTTTCTATATGTTGCAAAAATTTTAGCTCTGTTCATAGAGCCAAAAATTTTCTGTGAGCTCTGTACCAGTCGGGCAGAGTTAAGAATTTGGTAAATTCAAGACCAAACTTTGGACCGAGGTTCAAAAGATGCATAGTTGCATGTTTTTATGCAAATTTCTTCATTTAGAATAGAATGCAATATGTGAATAATTATGCAGGTTTGATCTTATGCAAAAGTTTATATGCTTATGACATAAATTGTTAATAAAAGTCTACACATTTAAGATCAAGGATCAAAGGATCCAATGAATGCAAGTTTATGTTTTAATGCTGAAAATGTGTTAGCTACATGTATGCTTATGTATCATGATGATATGACTATTTCATTGATGTAGATGTTCATATACATGTTCTTTATTGTATTGGCCCTGTACATGTGTTATATGGTGTGTAAAACTAAGTAAAATATTCATATTACGCATGTGCTCAAGTTTCTGTTACAAGTTTGATTAAGTGAATCTTTCCAATGCTTTATAAGAATGCATCCATGACCATAAAGTAGTTCAAGTTGATATTGCATGAAAAGTAAGACTGTAATCAAGTAATCATGTGATATTAAAACTCAATATACTTGCTGAGAGAGTAACAAGTGATACAAAATTTTGTGGGGCAAGTTTGTTACGGGCACAGAAGGTTGCTCCTCATCTCCCACGATTTTATGGGAAAAATCTCTGTATTAGACTGCAGCATAGAGGTTTTGGTACTCATAAGGAAAAACTGGTGCATTGGGTTGATAGGTGTTTGGAATCTCTCTCGTATTAACGTCCCTCATCCCATCTTGGTGAATGGACCTGGCTAGGCTAAAGCCATCCCTGTATGTAAAACACATCTTGAGCCATGGTTTTGATCTGAGAATGTCTGCCTGTATCGTATCAGCAGGGCTAAGAAGTGATAACTTAAATTATGTGTGCATTAATTTGGCATCACATGCATCATTTAAGAAAGAAAATATAATTAAAGATAAGAAAATATGCATGTATTGAAGGGCTTCTGCATATGGTAAGTCATGCATATTAACTGCTCATGCATTTTATATTTTGAATGTATGAATTAATGTCCTTTTGTTAAATGTGTAAATTCTAAACATGCATGATTAGTTGTATGATTGTTTCAGTTAATTCCAATACTAAATCATGAAATCTCTATTGAAATTCTTGCTTTGTAATTCTGTCTTACAAGCTTAGCATATTTCACTCTACTGAGGCATATTGTGCCTGATCCTATATGGTTTAATATTTTTCAAGTAATGAGGAGTAGCTTACATGCGAAGGTGAGAGGTTGCGACAGAGACTAAGCCTATCTTTCTTTTGCATCTACACGATTTTTAGACTCTGATTTATTAATTGATTATTATGGCAATGGACAACATAATTACTTTTGAATGATTGTGGACATTGATTTATTTTATGCAAAGTGAATTCTATTTCTATTTAAATTTCCACAATTATATGGGTATGCAAGTATTATGAAAAGTAGCATGCCAACTTTTAGAACCTTTGAGTTCTTCAGCTATCATATGTTAAAGAGTTTTAAAAGCATTAAAAAAAAGATCACCATTTTCGGGTTATAAAAAATTGGGGTGTTACACCTAAAAGATATGTGATAGAGAATTGTTCTCCTAGATCGTCACCCATAGTGAAAGGGGATAAATTGAAACTAAAGAATTGTCCTCATGATAATAATGAAAAGGCTTAAATATAATGGTTTGTATCATTTGAAAACCAAATTCTAAATCTGAGAATCTCACTCTGTTGAGAACACAATGATTGATAATAAACATAGTCTAAAAGATTATCAATCCTATTTGCTTTGGTATCATAGGTTAGAAAATATCTCGAAAAAGTGAGTCCAAAGACTTGTGAAAGAAAGGGTTCTTGGATCCCTTGATTTCATGAATACTAAACTATGAGTTGACTTCATAAAGACTAAGGAGTCTAACACATATAAGAAAGATGCCAAAACACATCGTCCTAAGTCTGCATCAGAATATCTAATGACCTCTAGGTGATCAACCTTTCTGTAAGTCAATATGTAGTCATTCGTTGCTTGCAAATAGTTCATGATCATCTTCGCTGCCTTCCAGTGCACAATGCCTGGATTAGACTGATATTTACCAAACATTTCCATAACAAATGCGATATTTGGTTGTGTGCAAGTCTGCGCGTATTGAAAACTCTCAACCGTCGAAGCATAAAAGACAATTGCCATTTGAGCCTTTTCATTATTATCAAGAGGATAGTTCTTTAGGTTCAATTTATCCTCTTTCACTATGGGTGTCGATCCAAGAGAACAATTCTCCATCCTATATCTTTTAGGAACCTTAAGGATATAGGATTTTTTAGAGAGACCAAGGGCACCCTTAGTTCTAGCACGACAAATCTCAATTCTAAGGACATATGCAGCCTCAAAGGAAAGAAAATATTTTGTCTTATGTAGCATACTCAAATCATTAGTTGCAAGAAGAATACCATCAACATATAAAACTAGAATTATGAACTTACTTCCACTAGCCTTAAGGTATATGCACTGATCAACACTATTTTTAGTGAACCCAAAGTTCAAAATGACCTGATTGAACTTTTTATACCACTAGCAGGAGGCTTTTTCATACATTGATTTCTTCAATTTGCAAATTATTTGAGTCATTTACATTGAAACTAGGAGGTTGTTGCATATGTACCTCATCTTTCAGATCTCCATTCAGGAAATTTGTTTTCACATCCATTTGTTGTTGTTCTAAATCAACATGAGCTACGAGAGCCATGATTATTTTCAATAATTCCTTAGTTGAGACAAGAGAAAAAATCTTATTATAATTAATGTTTTCATCTGTGTGAAACCCTTTATAATGATCCTAACCTTATAACTCTTCATTGTCCTTTGAAGTCTGTTTTGGTCTTAAAGACCCACTTATAACTAACAAGTTTTATTCTATCAAGTTGATGTACAAGATCTCACACTTGGTTCTTTGCCATAGAATTAAGCTCTTATTTGATGACATTGATCAAATGTGTCGATCTTTTACTTTCAATGGATTCTGCAAGGGTTAAAGGATCATTATCAATCTATGAAATCATTGGGCTCTTATAAATACACCACATAGTTTGGATGGATAGCAGATTTTTTTGGTCCTTGTAAACCTCCATACAAGTGTTATAGGTGGTTCAAAATAAACCTCTCATTTAGGTATGACAATATATTATGGTTAGCACCGAGATTATATTCCCAACATGTAATGGGGATGGGTTTGTTTGATTTCTTCTGATGTATGGCAATACATTATGGTTATATGTGATCCCATTTATGAAACTAAATTGGTTATCTATGGTTCTGTGCATTGTTGATTCTGTATAAAGTATCTCTCATTTAGGTAGAGAGAATTACAGAATAACAATATTAAAGGACCAATAAAACGGGTTAGAGACTAACATATTCATAAAAATAATCTTAATATGCTAAAACAATGAAAATAAATAATATTGTAATGCATGAAAATATGACATCTTGTATAAAGGTGTTCATCTCCAGGACTCATATGATTCATTCTTGTGATATAGGATAGCATGTGAACCCATATGTATATTGAATCGAGATAACAGTAAAGAACCTCGATTATTTGTCTTTCTGTGTCAATGGGTTAAGCGGGAGAATGTTGGACATTTTGGATCGAGTTCAACCTAAAGTGACCCGGTTTAACACAGGGCACACTTAATGAAAGACATAAGTAAGGAGGGGTTATATGAATGTTTCATATTCAATAAGGGCATGTAAAGGATTCACATGCATGAATGCCATGCATGTAATCCCCACTCTCTCTCCCCTATATAAAGAGAGGCATGGTTGCTTGATGAGTGCAACCAAGGAGCACTCTCTCATTTGGGTTCAAGGGTTCTCCTCACCTTTCGACCTAACGGCCTGAGCTCATCGTAAGCTTGACGGCCTGGGCTTATCATAAGCATCAATAGGCTGAGAAGAACGTCGAGCACCAACATCTACCCAATCATCGTCTGGATCAACTATGGCGGCTTCTGGTATGTTTTCATTCTCCATCTAGTTTTTGCCAACATAACACATATTTGACTGATAGAAACCCAAGACCCACCAGTTCAATTTCACTCATCCCCCCATCTTCAGAACCCTCTTAAATCTTATTATGAAAATCATTTTGGTCAAATATGACATTATAGATAGAGTCAGTGTTCAACATGGTCAATTCAATAAAAATTGACTCTTGGATAGTATTTTTTCAACAAAAAAATAAATTTTTAAATCACAAGATATTATGTTTTGTCAATTGTTAACTTTTGAATGGCCAAAAAATCCTATACACAAGTTAGATTTGGTGATTTAAATATCAATCTTCACTAAATAGATTATGTAAATCACAACTATGGAGTCTGATTTAATGAAAACAACTTGCATTGATGAAATTCCAAGGAGGGATATGAAGATAAGGATGACTTAGGGGATGGGTGGAACTGATTGGTTAAGTGATCCCTTGATTTCCAGTGGACACATAGGTGGCAAAGGGTGGAGAGAGAAAGAGAGGTTAACCTTGTTCTGCAATAATTGATACCATCTGGTTATAAAGGGAGAGTCAAGCCATATAATAGACTAAATCCTTCCATGAATCTGGATCAATGCTGTCAGTATCGGCCTGAATCGGTCGATATGTATTGTATTGATAGAAAATCGATACAATACTAACCTGAATAGGCTATTTTTTAATAAAATATAAAAAATACTTTAAAATAATTTTTAAATATTTTTTTAATAGTTTTAACACCTATCATGTTCTGATTGACACAATATTTTTTAGCTGATTCAGAACATTGGTATGAACTGATTCACCTGAATCGTTGGCCAAATGATTCAAGGCCGATATCGATATTGACAACATTGTTCAAAGTCATCAGGGGCATTTTGGTCATTTTGACCTCAAATTCGAATTTCCAAGTTTATTTTCAAAATTTATTCATTATTTCTCATGTTTATATCAAAGAGGGTATGATTCTGGGTTTATATCTGAATAATATTTGATAATTTCCCATATTTTCGAATAAATTCAGAAAAACCTACATTTTCGTGCTAACATTGTTTTCTAATTTTGTAGGAACATTCAAGAAGAAGATTTTATTTTCTTATTTCATTTTAAATTCAATGTAATATCAAATGTAATAATTTGGAATAAGAGCTACATTTCTGCTTAGAATAGGACTGCATTGCATATAGTTTAATTTCAGCAAAAATTCAATATCTAATGTATGATTCATGTGCATTTATTTCAAAATCACTATGGTTGACACGAATGGCACGTAAACAAGATCTTATGAAGTTTATAAACTTGGCGGGATTCATATTTATGTCCATAGTCAGAATACGAAGAAAACTAAGATTTATGATCTTCGTATTAGCCACATTCAACCTACACTCTTAGGCTAACTTCAAAAATGCACTGCATTTCTCAAAATTTCAAAAAGGATTTCCCAATTCGTCAATGAAATTCCCTTTCAAATTCATATTCATTCATTCATATCATTCAAATTGCATTATTTTCAAATTCATTTCCAATTTCAATTTCAGAAAAATCAATTTTTTTCTGCATCAGTGTGTCAAATGGTCAAAAGGTGGGATGATCATAACAGTCTTGGGAGAAGATCCAGAACAGAGGCTTGCACAAACCATGGTTCCTAGGCCCACTTTCACTACTGATATCTCTAGCATTAGAAGCATTGATGAGGCCAGTTTCGAAGAAAACTCAGGATAACTGCAGACGGCTGAACAACCAGCACATACAATGGCCATGACTCGATGGAGAGGCCCACAGTTTTTCAAGATTGGAGGACGAATTGACTATAGCACATTCAAAGATCATCCACTGTTCTCCCAATTTATGAAGGCCAAAAAGAGATTTGATCTGTTAGTAAAGCATGGCTATCAGCCTTTTCAAGGCCTGGGAAAAATGGAGATGGTCGTCTCAAGCCAGTAATTCCTCCGCACTATCCTCAGAGGGCCGGATTGGGGTTTAAGGGCAGAAGATCTCAGAAGGGCACTATCTTTGTCAAAGGGACGCACTAAGGGCATCTGCTTGTCTTTCATTTCTATTCTTTTATTTTCACATTTAGGATGATATCCCGTTTCATTTCAATCATTGTCCTCAATTCAATCTTTCAATAAAGTTGTAAATTTCCTTTATTTATCTGGATGCCATTTGTCTCTTTACTTCTCATTATCAAATCTTTACAAAATTGCCATTATTTTGCTCTTTTATTTTTCCAATTATTTTCTCAATAAAAGCAATTTGTTTTATGATGGGCGATTTCCCTGAATCGATTTATTCTTCAATTTTCAGAATGTCTTCCCGATCTATCAAGAAGCTCGTTCTTAATCCAGAGGCCTTTTCAAAGCCAACAGTGATTCATCAGGTTAAAATAAGAGCAGAATGTAGTTAGATTACAAAGCAGTCAAAAGAACCTGCAGAATTTGATTCAGCTCTTCAAGAATTACCAGAATTTGCAGCAATTCAGAAACAAGATGAGCCATCATCCATAGTTCAGGATTCGACTGAGGATATCAATATTGGATCAGAAGACGATCCTAAAATTCTCAAGATTGGCAGCAGTTTGAGCCCGGAAGAGAAAGAAAGGCTCACCCATTTTCTCAAGCAACATGAAGAAGTGTTCGCATGGACGTATGAGGACATGCCAGGTCTAGATACCAAATTGGTTGAGCATCGTCTCATCCTAAAACCAGATGTCAAGCCGGTTAAGCAGAAACTGAGAAAGATGGATCCTCGAGTGGAACAACAAGTTAAGGAAGGTCTATAAGACCTACTTAAAGCAGGGTTCATTTGAACCATTGACTATCCAGACTGGCTAGCAAATATTGTTGCTGTTCCCAAGAAAAATGGTAAAGTTCGAATTTGCATCGATTTCAGAGATCTCAATAAAGCGACTCCTAAGGATGATTATCCACTTCCTAATATTGATCTTTTGATTGATAGCACAGCAGGTCACGCTATGTTCTCTTTTATAGATGGATATTCCGGATATAATCAGATCAAGGTGGCCGCTCGTGATCAGTCCAAGACGTCTTTCACTACTCCTTGGGGCACTTTTTGTTATACAGTCATGCCATTTGGGCTTAAGAATGATGGAGCCACTTATCAGCGTGCTATGGCCGTCATTTTCCATGATCAGATGCACAAAATCATGGATGCCTATGTCGATGATATTCTGGTAAAGTCCAAAGAAGAGGAAGATCACATCGAAACTCTCAATCAAGTTTTCAAGCGGCTCATTCTTTACAAGCTAAGACTCAATCCACAAAAATATGTTTTTGGAGTCGAATATGGCAAATTGTTAGGCTTTCTAGTCAGTAAAAAGGGGATAGAAGTTGATCCCGCTAAGGCCAAAGCTATCATTGACATGTCTCCCCCGACTAATCTGAAAGAATTGCGTAGCCTTCAGGGACGTATGCAATCAATTCGGCGATTCATATCCAATTTGGCCATGAGATGTGAGCCTTTCAATCATTTGCTCAGAAAAGGAGTGAAATTCGAAGGGGGACCAGAGTGTCAGCAATCATTCGAACGCATCAAGAAATATTTGCTCAATCCTCCTGTGTTAAAGCCGCCAGAATTGGGGAAACCCCTACTGCTATACATTTCAGTTAATCAAGTGGCTTGTGGCGGATTCTTTGTGCAATACGAAGAAGACAGTCTGATAGAGCATGCCATTTACTATGTGAGCAAAACCTTCATTGATTATGAGAAGAAATACTCTCAGATAGAGATGACATGTCTTGCTTTGGTTTGGATGTGTCAGAAATTGAGACACTATCTGTTGGCATCTGAAGTCAAGATCCTATCCAAATTAAATCCTCTCAAGTACATTCTAGAGCAACCCTTCCTCAGTGGACGGATTGCCAAATGGCAAGTCCTATTGATGCAATACGATTTGGAATATGTCTCTCAGCAATGTATCAAAGGACAAGCAATTGCAAATCAATTGGCAGATTTTCCTCTAGTAGAGGATGTTAAAGCCGATGATGATTTCCCCGATGAGAGGATCTGCAATGTTCAACAATCTCCAATTTGGAATTTATTCTTTGACGGTTCCAAGAATATGGCAGGCATAGGAATCGGGATTCTGTTGATCACACCTGAGAAGGAAATGATCCCCTTTTCTCTCAAATTAGATTTTCAGTGCACTCATAATATGGTCGAGTATGAAGCTTTGATACAAGGTTTGAAAATTCTACAAGACTTCAATGTTAAAAGAGTGCATGCTTATGGTGACTCTTTGCTCATCGTCAATCAAGTCTTAGCTGAATGGCAAGTGAAGGATCAGAAATTACTTCCTTATCAGAAGATCGTCTCAGCTCTTGTCAGCAATTTCGAAGAATTCCAACTTTTCCATGTCAAGAGAGATTTCAATCAAGTTGCAGACAGCTTAGCCAATCTCGGATCCATCATGTCTTTCAAGAACGGAGAATCTTGTCGCTCCTTTGAAATTGGCAGACTTGATCAACCTACTTTCGTCTCAGTAGAGCAGATAAACCAGGCTGAGCAAAAGAAGAAGCCTTGGTATCATGACATCAAGAATTTCATTGAAACTGGCGAATTTCCTTCAGAACTCTCAAAGAAATAGCAGCGAGCAATTCAGCGCATGTCTGCTCGATATTTTATTCTTGCTGACATCCTTTATCGTCGTGGATTCAGCTCTGAATATTCCAGATGTTTGGACAAAGAAGAAGCCAAAGAAGTTGTATAAGAAGCACATGAAGGTATCTGCGGTGGTCATGTTGGCTACCAAACTCTTGTCAAACAAATCATCCGAGCAGGATATTACTGGAGAACTATGTAACAAGATTGCTATCGTTTTGTGAAGAAGTGCGTTCAATGCAAGATGCATGCACCTTCCATTCATGCGCCAATGATATATTTGCAATCTGTCGTCTCGCCATGGCCATTTTCTATGTGGGCTTTTGATGTTGTTGGCCCCATTACCCCTTCTGCTTCAAATGGCCATAAATATTTTCTTGCTGCAACAGAATATTTTACTATATGGGTAGAAGCAGTCACTCTACGCACAGTAGAAAGTGGACATGTGGTCTCATTCATCCATAAGAATATCCTATGTCGTTTTGGCATACCACATGATATTGTGTCGGATAATGGCAGTCATTTCAAGAATGAGAGAATGACGACTTTCTGTTTGAAGTTCAAAATCCATCATCATTTCTTCGCTTCTTATTATCCTCAAGGAAATGGCCAAGCAGAGGCCACCAATAAGATTTTGATTCGAATCCTGGAGCGAACTTTGGAAACAGGCCGTGACTGGCATGAGAAGATTCATGATGCATTGTGGGCATATCGAACCACCATTCGAACTCCAACTAATGCTAATCCGTCAGAACTTGTCTACGGAACTGAAGTAGTATTGCCTCTACATGTTCAGAAACTTGCTCTGAAATTTGCATCACTTCTCAAATTACCTCTTGATCAGTATCAGCAACAGCGGCTAGTACAGCTTGATTTGCTAGATGAAAGAAGACTCAGAGCAGCAGAGCACGCTCAATCATATCGTCAGAGGATAGCCAGACAATATGCAAAATCCGTCATTGAAAGAAAATTTTGAGTCAATGATCTAGTGCTCAGATCAACGGCTTATCTCAAGCACCGCCCAGGTGGCAAGTGGTCACCAAATTGGGAAGGTCCCTATGTTGTCAAAAAGGCATTACCTCGTAATTCATATCGGCTCATCAATGCCAACGGAGTGGAATTACCAGATCCCATCAATGCTCGACATTTGAAAAAATTCTATACTTAAATTATTTTTTGTAATTCCTCAAATTTTCTTCAAAAAATGATCAGATTCTCCTTTCCCAGTTATACTGGGGCATTTTTAAAAAAAAAAAAAACTTTGTCTTAATCTACAAATACCCTGTACGCAGGCAGGATAAACAAATCTCTCACTTTTTACGCAAGTGCACTCATTTATATCATTTTCATATTTGCATACTTCTGCATTCATTGGCATGCATTTGCATCAAGTTTGTTACCCATTCAGGATAAGGGATAATCCTGAGACCCCGACAATCATTCTCGTTACAATTCCCAAATATTTTAATAGCATAGTTCTCTTTCAAAAATTCAAATTTCAATTTAAAAACAAGGTATGTTTTCAAAATCCAGTGCTCGAACTGGTACATTTTCAAAATCCAGTGCTCGAACTGGTGTGTTTTTAAAAATTCAGTGCTCGAACTGGTACATTTAAAAAAAAAAAATCCTGTGCTCGAATTGATATATTTTCAAAATCCAATGTGTATGTTGACATATTTTCAAAACCCGGTATTCATGCTAGTGTTCTTTCAAAGTTGTGCACTCATGGTTAGTGTCTCCCTGGTTGGTTGTATCAGTCAACCTCTCGGGTTCAGTCTTTGTGTTGATCATTCATCAAAGTTCAAATTCCAATTACCAGTTTCGGCCCTTGGGCCATCCAATTTCCAATTTCGGCCTTCGGGCCATCCAATTACCAATTTCGGCCCTCAGGCTACCCAATTTCCAAGATTCCAATTTCAACCTTCAGGTCAATCAATTTCCAAATTTCCAATTTTGATCTTCGGGTCAATCAATTTCCCAATTTCCAATTTTCAAATTCCAAATTTGACCTTTGGGTCAATCAATTCCAATTTCGACCTTCGGGTCAATCAATTTTCAATTTCCAATTTTCCAAATTCCAATTTTGACCTTTTGGTCACTCAATACCAATTTCAATCATTTTCTCTTGCGAGAGACCCTTTTTATAGGGAGAGTTCAAGGGAGCTCGTTCTTTTCGCTTGCTATCCTTTGTTCACCTAGCCCCTGTTCAGGGAGAGTTTGAAGGGACTCGTGTCTATGTGAACCGTTTGCAAAACAAAATTCCAATTTCATACAAGGAACCCTTAGTTCAGGGAGAGCTTCGACGGAAGTTCGCTTTCCTTGTGACCATAATTTCGTACTAGGCCATTTCATCGTGAAGGATCCTCTTTTCAAGGAGAGTGTGATGGACTCGCTCCTTCATGACCAATTCACCGACCTCACCATTACCGGCCCCCTTTCCATAAGAGAAGCCTAATGTTAGGAAGTTTTGACGAAAGCTTAATTTCTCTTCGAAAGTTCGTTTTGCAAACACCTCCTCTTCAGGGAAGAGAGGAGTAATTTCTATTTCCCATTTCTGAATCTTCTCCTTTGGGGAAAGGAGAAGAAAATTTCTGTCATGGATGCGTTGTGTTGTGCTTCAAATACTCGCTTCCACAAAGGATTTCAAGAAAATCTTGCCAATTTGTCATTAAATATTTGTTGATTTCAAAATGTTTTATTGCACAAAAACATTACCTCAGAATACCTTCAGTATTATTTCCAAAAGGTCAAAGCTTTTGTGAAAAAGGATTCAAAATTCAGAGTCTTTCTATTGGCCAACCAAAAGGATGAAGAATAAATCCTCGATATGGCCAGCAAAAGGAAATTCAATGTTGTTGCAAAGCCATAAGTGATTGGTATTGATCGCAGTCAATGACACATTTTTAAAGATCATTCTTGGAAAATAAAGCAGTCGAAATATCCTGGGTGATATAGAAAAATCCATTCAATCCCTATATCTCCTCAATCACCTAAAGCTGCAATTAAATATCTGCAAAAGAGATCTCTCAACTGTCGTCAAGATGAAGGCAAATTAGGCGAGTAGACCCCCGAGGCCAAAGAAGATTTGGATCATCTCCAAGATGAAGGAGTTTATGACGGATCCTTCCAAGGAAAGTTCAGAGCATCGTCAAGATGAAGGCGACTGCGATGAGCCTCCCGACAAACCCTAAAGGATATTTAATTTCTGCTATCATCAATAGATTTTCATCCAAAGAGCCAATAACCGTCAATATAATCCCTGAGAGAAAAGAAGGATCAGAGCATCTCTGAGATGAAGGAGTTTGTGATGTACCCTTCCAAAAAAAAAGAGAGAAAAGTCAGAACATCTCCAAAATGAAGGATAATGTAATAAAATCCCCCAAAGCCTAAGAGAGCTCTAATTCTGCCAAAAAAAAAAAGTGGCCAGAAAGATCATCATGAAAAAAGAATCCCAGGATATCAGACTACCGAATCTGTCAAGAATCTTCTTTAAAATTTGTGAAATTCTATTATCAATATTCTTTCACCAATTGCTTTCACAATATCAAGAATACTCTCTTTTCTACTCATATCAAGGAAATTGATAGCTTCCTTGAAAGAAAGCCCATTGCAAGAAATTTGAATTCGAATCTGGATTCTACGAAGTTACGCCCAGTCGGGAGTAATACTTCAGGTAGAATAGAGGGAATATTTTCAAAACAATGTGCATCATTTTAAATTATTTTGAATCAACAATAATTTTCAACATTTTGACAATATTTTCTAGCTATCCTGGCGTGAAGCGAGAGCTTGAGGTTCATCTTTGGCGCATCCTGACATCAGTTGTTATCCCTTTTAAGGACTTGATAATGGGAGTTTTCAAGATTCTTTCCCTTCTGTTGGTATAATCTGAGCGCATGGGCTCTCAGATTCGCACACTTCCCTGTGTCCCCACTGTCCCACCATAGACAGTCCAATTTCGACTTGAGGTTAAGCCACCAATCATTTTTTCGCAAAAGGTCACCAATTTCAAAAGTTATTTAGTCTCAGCAATGAGGCGCCCAAAATCAAACCCCTTTTCAAGCTTTAGGGACCCCAATTTCATCCTTTTGCAAAACCCCTATCGAATTCATTGTGCGGAAATCCGAAGGTTCCATCATGGTTTCTTCCTTCGAGGATTCCATTCATTTTCCGCCCAATCAGGATAAGGGTACAAACCTGAGCCTCCTTTGATGAGGTATTTCATTTTCCGCCCAGTCAGTATAAGGGTACCAACCTGAGCCTCCTTTGATGAGGTATTTCATTTTCCGCCCAATCAAGATAAGGGTACAAACCTGAGCCTCCTTTGATGAGGTATTTCATTTTTCACCCAATCAGGATAAGGGTACAAATCTGAGCCTCATTTTGATGAGGTATTTCATTTCCCGGTCAGGTTAAGGGTTAAACCTGAGCTTCGTTTCTACACGAGGTATTTCTTGTCCCATCCAGGTTAAGGGCAAAACCTGAATCTCACTTCTTTTGAGGTAAAATTTTTCTTCTTTATTCTTCATTTCATATCTACCATTTTCATCAGGGCTAATCTCTTTACAACCAGTCAGATCCTTCTAACTGGGGCATTTTTATATCCCAAATTTGGTGTGTTTTTCTTTGCCACTAAGCTCGTCTTCAAGTCGGCTTAGTAGCAAAAAGGGGCATCTGTAAACACCCCAAATTTTCATCATCCATTCTCAAACAACCCTCCTCGTGCAGTGCCAACCCTGTTAGGTCAGTGTAGGAGTCAAACCTCGAGACAGTTTCAGAAAATCACCAATTTACCCATTTTCATTAGGAAAATTACCATTTACCCCTAGGTCATCCCAGACCCCAGTCAGTCGGAGTCAACCAAGCTCATTGGTCAGTTCAAGACAGTTAGAATATCAGTCATCTCAAGCTCATCTGAGCTCATAATGAATAAACCATTTTCATTTATGACCATTCCTGCCAGAATGGGATCATTTCTTCAGAAATGAGCTCATTTCTCACTCAAATCCAAACCAATTGTCTTCGAGTCAGTCATTCCCAGTCAGTCATGTTCCCCAGAGTCTAACTTGAGCTCACCAGGAGTTCAAGCGCTCCAATTTCAGTTTAAAACCATTTCTAAGTGTCCAGGAGCCCATTTCATTCCATTTCAGCTCTTTTAGCTGAAATTGAGCCGAGTTTAGTCAGTTGAGCTAGTGTTTGAGCCTCGATTTTAGTTCACCTCAGTATTACTGACCTTTGTTTCAGCTCAAACCCAGTTCAGGTTCGTAATTCACTTCATTCTAATGATCATTCCATACCATTTCTCTAAAAATGGCAGCTTTTCTTAAAAATTCAGTGCAGTCCGTTTGAGACAGAGTTTGAGACTCATCAGGCATTCCGCAAATCTACTCAGAGGCAGGGGTCAGCCCACAAATTCAAAGTGCAGTCCGTCAATGACTCTGACCAGCCGCAGTTCAAAGATGTGGTCAGAATGCTTCGAGACCTGCAGGCCCGCGACAAGGGCAAAAAAGTCTTCACCAGCGAAGACTTCTATGATGGTTTGGATGGGGACGACAATCTCGAGAATCTCCCCAGAAAGTTTATCAAATTCGATGGTTCTGGCGATCCTAAAGCTCATCTCGCCATGTTCTTCGCTGAATGCTCCAGATTCAAGCGAGACAACCGCGCACTTTTCCTATGTTTCCCTCGCAGTCTGGAGGGAACCGCAGCTAAATGGTACTCGGAGCATGTAAATCCAATTAAATTGAAAGAATTTGACAAAGTGGTAAACATGTTCATCGAGTGATTCCTTTTCAATGCCGAGGCGCTTCCCACCCTCAGTCACCTATGTGGCCTCAAACAAAGAGAAAATGAGAAGGCCAGAGATTTCATTCACCGTTGGAGGTCAGTTTGCAACAAGATGAGGGACCCCATATCAGAGGGACATGCTGTGTCCCTAATTCTGAGTAACTTCTCACAGCCTCTAAGAGGTCTCATCTCTACTGCACCATCAAGGACATTCATTGAACTGACAGAGCGAGCCGAATGGCTTGAGTTGAGCATGGAGAATGGTTTCTACGAAGGCTTCACTTTCACCAAGAATAACGACCAAAATGAGCAGAAGAAGAAGACTCATTTCACTCATTCTGTCAGGAATAATAATTGGAACCACCGTAAGGGGCAGAACAAAGATTTCTGTTATGGGGCAGGAAGTTCCAACAAGAACGATCAGAAAGGCAAGTCTGTGCTTCAGTACAATAAGCCACTTCAATTAGAACAGGGACCGAAGCCCCGAGAAAAAGCAAAGCATTAAGGGTGGAGTTATGACAGGAAATTCACTCCACTAGACCAATCCCTCGAGACTGTGCTCGAGTATATGTTGACCAAGGAGATGGTCAAACTGCCTAGGTTGGCTGATCCCCTTGTTCCCATGGGGAAATTCAAAGATCAATTTTGTAAATTTCACAGAACAGTGGGGCACAATACTGAGAACTGCTTCATTCTCAAGAATATTGTTCAGGATCTCATCGACAAGAATCTTCTTATAGAGGGTGCCGAAGATGAAAATATGGATATTCTAAAGAAACCCTTTCCCCATCATTCTACGGCGGTCGTCTCTGAACAGTCTTTTCAGCCGCAGGAGCATATTAGGCCATGCTCTAAAAGGGATATGCAAATCCAACATCAGGTCCTTGTACTGCAGCAAGCTCAGTCCAAAGCTCAGAAAATGGATCTCATTGCAGCTTTTGGTAAAATGAAAGTATCTGATAAACCTGCTGGGGTATCTCCTGAGGTGGCTAAAAGAATGCCATGGCTCCCCAAGCACTTTATTAAGCCCGCCCCGGAGAAAAATGAAACATTCACACCAAAGCCGATAACTGCATTATCCAATGTCTCAATTTTGGACTTAGCTCAAGCTTCCACCAAACACCAGCAGGTGTTGAATGATCTGTTGCAGAAAATCAAAGTGAAATCGAGCATAACTCCACAAGACATGGCCCAGATAGTCAATCAGACCATGACAAATGCTCCGATCACTTTCTCAGATGAAGATCTTTCCAAGCCGCATGTGTTTCACAACAACGCTTTGTATGTTGTGATTCGAGCTAGAGGAATGACTATTCCTCATGTGCTGATAGATGGAGGCAACAACCTCAATATATGCCCAGAAATGACAGCCAAAGCTTTGGGCATCAAAGAAGAGGAATATATTGCGGACCCGATCACTATCTACGGGTTTGAAAATCATGGTCAGACAGCAAAAGGAAAAATTTTCTTGGAGATTTTCATTGACTATTCAGTCCACTCTGTCCTTTTTCATGTGGTCAATGTGCCACCCACCTATAATCTGCTTCTCGGGAGACCGTGGATTCACAATACGAACGTTGTGGCGTCTACTCTGCATCAGTGTGTCAAATGGTCAAAAGGTGGGATGATCACAATAGTCTTGTGCGAAGATCCAGAACAGAGGCTTGCACAACCCATGGTTCCTAGGCCCACTTTCACTACTGATATCCCTAGCATTAGAGGCATTGATGAGGCCAGTTTCGAAGAAAACTCAGGAATACTGCAGACGGCTGAACAACCAGCACATACAGTGGCCATGACTCGATGGAGAGGCCCACAGTTTTTCAAGATTGGAGGACGAATTGACTATAGCACATTCAAAGATCATCCACTGTTCTCCCAATTTATGAAGGCCAAAAAGGGATTTGATCTGTTAGTAAAGCATGGCTATCAGCCTTTTCAAGGCCTGGGAAAAAATGGAGATGGTCGTCTCGATCCAGTAATTCCTCCGCACTATCCTCAGAGGGCCGGATTGGGCTTTAAGGGCAGAAGATCTCAGAAGGGCACTATCTTCGTCAAAGGGACGCACTAAGGGCATCTGCTTGTCTTTCATTTCTATTCTTTTATTTTCACATTTAGGATGATATCCCGTTTCATTTCAATCATTGTCCTCAATTCAATCTTTCAATAAAGTTGCAAATTTCCTTTGTCTATCTAGATGCCATTTGTCTCTTTACTTCTCATTATCAAATCTTTATAAAATTGCCATTATTTTGCTCTTTTATTTTTCCAATTATTTTATCAATAAAAGCAATTTGTTTTATGATGGGCGATTTCCCTGAATCGATTTATTCTTCAATTTTCAAAATGTCTTCCCGATCTATCAAGAAGCTCGTTCTTAATCCAGAGGCCTTTTCGAAGCCAACAGTGATTCATCAGGTTAAAATAAGAGCAGAATGTAGTCAGATTACAAAGCAGTCAAAAGAACCTGCAGAATTTGATTTAGCTCTTCAAGAATTACCAGAATTTGCAGCAATTCAGAAACAAGATGAGCCATCATCCTTAGTTCAGGATCCGACTGAGGATATCAATATTGGATCAGAAGACGATCCTAAAATTCTCAAGATTGGCAGCAGTTTGAGCCCGGAAGAGAAAGAAAGGCTCACCCATTTTCTCAAGCAACATGAAGAAGTGTTCGCATGGACGTATGAGGACATGCCAGGTCTAGATACCAAATTGGTTGAGCATCGTCTCATCCTAAAACCAGATGTCAAGCCGGTTAAGCAGAAACTGAGAAAGATGGATCCTCGAGTGGAACAACAAGTTAAGGAAGGTCTAGAAGACCTACTCAAAGCAGGGTTCATTCGAACCATTGACTATCCAGATTGGCTAGCAAATATTGTTGTTGTTCCCAAGAAAAATGGTAAAGTTTGAATTTGCATCGACTTCAGAGATCTCAATAAAGCGACTCCTAAGGATGATTATCCACTTCCTAATATTGATCTTTTGATTGATAGCACAGCAGGTCATGCTATGTTCTCTTTTATAGATGGATATTCCGGATATAATCAGATCAAGTTGGCCGCTCGTGATCAGTCCAAGACGTCTTTCACTACTCCTTGGGGCACTTTTTGTTATACAGTCATGCCATTTGGGCTTAAGAATGCTGGAGCCACTTATCAGCGTGCTATGGCCGTCATTTTCCATGATCAGATGCACAAAATCAGGGATGCCTATGTCGATGATATTCTGGTAAAGTTCAAAGAAGAGGAAGATCACATCGAAGCTCTCCATCAAGTTTTCAAGAGGCTCATTCTTTACAAGCTAAGACTCAATCCACAAAAATGTGTTTTTGGAGTCGAATATGGCAAATTGTTAGGCTTTCTAGTCAGTAAAAAGGGGATAGAAGTTGATCCCGCTAAGGCCAAAACTATCATTGACATGTCTCCCCCGACTAATCTGAAAGAATTGCGTAGCCTTCAGGGACGTATGCAATCAATTCGACGATTCATATCCAATTTGGCCATGAGATGTGAGCCTTTCAATCATTTGCTCAGAAAAGGAGTGAAATTCGAAGGGGGACCAGAGTGTCAGCAATCATTCGAACGCATCAAGAAATATTTGCTCAATCCTCCTGTGTTAAAGCCGCCAGAATTGGGGAAACCCCTACTGCTATACATTTCAGTTAATCAAGTGGATTGTGGCGGATTCTTTGCGCAATACGAAGAAGGCAGTCTGATAGAGCATGCCATTTACTATGTGAGCAAAACCTTCATTGATTATGAGAAGAAATACTCTCAGATAAAGAAGACATGTCTAGCTTTGGTTTGGATGTGTCAGAAATTGAGACACTATCTGTTGGTATCTGAAGTCAAGATCCTATCCAAATTAAATCCTCTCAAGTACATTCTAGAGCAACCCTTCCTCAGTGGACGGATTGCCAAATGGCAAGTCCTATTGATGCAATACGATTTGGAATATGTCTCTCAGTAATCTATCAAAGGACAAGCAATTGCAGATCAATTGGCAGATTTTCCTCTAGTAGAGGATGTTAAAGCCGATGATGATTTCCCCGATGAGCGGATCTGCAATGTTCAACAATCTCCAATTTGGAATTTATTCTTTGACGGTTCCAAGAATATGGCAGGCATAGGAATCGAGATTCTGTTGATCACACCTGAGAAGGAAATGATCCCCTTTTCTCTCAAATTAGATTTTCAGTGCACTCATAATATGGCCGAGTATGAAGCTTTGATACAAGGTTTGAAAATTCTACAAGACTTCAATGTTAAAAGAGTGCATGCTTATGGCGACTCTTTGCTCGTCGTCAATCAAGTCTTAGCTGAATGGCAAGTGAAGGATCAGAAATTACTTCCTTATCAGAAGATCGTCTCAGCTCTTGTCAGCAATTTCGAAGAATTCCAACTTTTCCATGTCAAGAGAGATTTCAATCAAGTTGCAGACAACTTAGCCAATCTCGGATCCATCATGTCTTTCAAGAACGAAGAATCTTGTCGCTCCTTTGAAATTGGCAGACTTGATCAACCTGCTTTCGTCTCAATAGAGCAGATAAACCAGGCTGAGCAAAAGAAAAAGCCTTGGTATCATGACATCAAGAATTTCATTGAAACTGGCGAATTTCCTTCAGAACTCTCAAAGAAAGAGCAGCGAGCAATTCAGCGCATGTCTGCTCGATATTTTATTCTTGCTGACATCCTTTATCGTCGTGGATTCAGCTCTGAATATTCCAGATGTTTGGACGAAGAAGAAGCCAAAGAAGTTGTGCAAGAAGCACATGAAGGTATCTGCGGTGGTCATGTTGGCTACCAAACTCTTGTCAAACAAATCATCCGAGCAGGATATTACTGGAGAACTATGCAACAAGATTGCTATCGTTTTGTGAAGAAGTGCGTTCAATGCCAGATGCATGCACCTTCCATTCATGCGCCAGCGACATATTTGCAATCTGTCGTCTCACCATGGCCATTTTCTATGTGAGCTTTTGATGTTGTTGGCCCCATTACCCCTTCTGCATCAAATGGCCATAAATATTTTCTTGCTGCAACAGAATATTTTACTAAATGGGTAGAAGCAGTCAATCAACGCACAGTAGAAAGTCGACATGTGGTCTCATTCATCCATAAGAATATCCTATGTCGTTTTGGCATACCACATGATATTGTGTCAGATAATGGCAGTCATTTCAAGAATGAGAGAATGAGGACTTTCTGTTTGAAGTTCAAAATCCATCATCATTTCTCCGCTTCTTATTATCCTCAAGGAAATGGCCAAGCAGAGGCCACCAATAAGATTTTGATTCGAATCCTGGAGCGAACTTTGGAAACAGGCCGTGACTGGCATGAGAAGATTCATGATGCATTGTGGGCGTATTAAACCACCATTTGAACTCCAACTAATGCTACTCCGTCAGAACTTGTCTACGGAACTGAAGTAGTATTGCCTCTACATGTTCAGAAACCTGCTCTGAAATTTGCATCACTTCTCAAATTACCTCTTGATCAGTATCAGCAACAGCGGCTAGTACAGCTTGATTTGCTAGATGAAAGAAGACTCAGAGCAGCAGAGCACGCTCAATCATATCGTCAGAGGATAGCCTGACAATATGCAAAATCCGTCATTGAAAGAAAATTTTGAGTCAATGATCTAGTGCTCAGATCAACGGCTTATCTCAAGCACCGCCCAGGTGGCAAGTGGTCACCAAATTGGGAAGGTCCCTATGTTGTCAAAAAGGCATTACCTCGTAATTCATATCGGCTCATCAATGCCAACGGAGTGGAATTACCAGATCCCATCAATGCTCGACATTTGAAAAAATTCTATACTTAAATTATTTTTTGTAATTCCTCAAATTTTCTTCAAAAAATGATCAGATTCTCCTTTCCCAGTTATACTGGGGCATTTTTAAAAAAAAAAAAACTTTGTCTTAATCTACAAATACCCTGTACGCAGGCAGGATAAACAAATCTCTCACTTTTTACGCAAGTGCACTCATTTATATCATTTTCATATTTGCATACTTCTGCATTCATTGGCATGCATTTGCATCAAGTTTGTTACCCATTCAGGATAAGGGATAATCCTGAGACCCCGACAATCATTCTCGTTACAATTCCCAAATATTTTAATAGCATAGGTCTCTTTCAAAAATTCAAATTTCAATTTAAAAACAAGGTATGTTTTCAAAATCCAGTGCTCGAACTGGTACATTTTCAAAATCCAGTGCTCGAACTGGTGTGTTTTTAAAAATCTAGTGCTCGAACTGGTACATTTAAAAAAAAAAAAAAAATCTTGTGCTTGAATTGATATATTTTCAAAATCCAATGTGTATGTTGACATGTTTTCAAAACTCGGTATTCATGCTGGTGTTCTTTCAAAGTTGAGCACTCGTGGTTAGTGTCTCCTTGGTTGGTTGTATCACTCAACCTCTCGGGTTCAGTCTTTGTGTTGATCATTCATCAAAGTTCAAATTCCAATTACCAGTTTCGGCCCTTGGGCCATCCAATTTCCAATTTCGGCCCTCAGGCTACCCAATTTCCAAGATTCCAATTTCAACCTTCAGGTCAATCAATTTCAAAATTTCCAATTTTGATCTTCGGGTCAATCAATTTCCCAATTTCCAATTTTTAAATTCCAAATTTTTAATTTCGACCTCTAAGTCAACCAATTTCAATTTCGACCTTTGGGTCAATCAATTCCAATTTCGACCTTCGGGTCAATCAATTTCCAATTTCCAAATTCCAAATTCCAAATTCCAAATTTCCAATTTCAAAATTTCAAATTTTCCAAATTCCAATTTCGACCTTTTGGTCACTCAATACCAATTTCAATCATTTTCTCTTGCGAGAGACCCTTTTTATAGGGAGAGTTCAAGGGAGCTCGTTCTTTTCGCTTGCTATCCTTTGTTCATCTAGCCCCTGTTCAGGGAGAGTTTGAAGGGACTCGTGTCTATGTGAACCGTTTGCAAAACAAAATTCCAATTTCATACAAGGAACCCTTAGTTCAGGGAGAGCTTCGACGAAAGTTCGCTTTCCTTGTGACCATAATTTCGTACTAGGCCATTTCATCGTGAAGGACCCTCTTTTCAGGGAGAGTGTGATGGACTCGCTCCTTCATGACCAATTCACCGACCTCACCATTACCGGCCCCCTTTCCATAAGAGAAGCCTAATGTTAGGAAGTTTTGACGAAAGCTTAATTTCTCTTCGAAAGTTCCTTTTGCAAACACCTCCTCTTCAGGGAAGAGAAGAGTAATTTCTATTTCCCATTTCTGAATCTTCTCATTTGGGGAAAGGAGAAGAAAATTTCTGTCATGGATGCGTTGTGTTGTGCTTCAAATACTCGCTTCCACAAAGGATTTCAAGAAAATCTTGCCAATTTTTCATTAAATATTTGTTGATTTCAAAATATTTTATTGCACAAAAACATTACCTCAGAATACCTTCAGTATTATTTCCAAAAGGTCAAAGCTTTCGTGAAAAAGGATTCAAAATTCAGAGTCTTTCTATTGGCCAACCAAAAGGATAAAGAATAAATCCTCGATATGGCCAGGAAAAGAAAATTCAATGTTGTTGCAAAGCCATAAGTGATTGGTATTGATCGCAGTCAATGACACATTTTTAAAGATCATTCTTGGAAAATAAAGCAGTCGAAATATTCTAGGTGATATAGAAAAATCCATTCAATCCTTATATCTCCTCAATCACCTAAAGCTGCAATTAAATATCTGCAAAAGAGATCTCTCAACTGTCGTCAAGATGAAGGCAAATTAGGCGAGTAGACCCCCGAGGCCAAAGAAGATTTGGATCATCTCCAAGATGAAGGAGTTTATGACGGATCCTTCCAGAGAAAGTTTAGAGCACCGTCAAGATGAAGGCGACTGCGATGAGCCTCCCGACAAACCCTAAAGGATATTTAATTTCTGCTATCATCAAGAGATTTCCAACCAAAGAGCCAATAACAGTCAATATAATCTCTGAGAGAAAAGAAGTATCGGAGCATCTCTGAGATGAAGGAGTTTGTGACGTACCCTTCCAAAAAAAAAGAGAGAAAAGTTAGAACATCTCCAAAATGAAGGATGATGTAATAAAATCCCCCAAAGCCTAAGAGAGCTCTAATTCTGCCAAAAAAAAAAGTGGGCAGAAAGATCATCATGAGAAAAGAATCCCAGGATATCAGACTGCCGAATCTGTCAAGAATCTTCTTTAAAATTTGTGAAATTCTATTATCAATATTCTTTCACCAATTGCTTTCGCAATATCAAGAATACTCTCTTTTCTGCTCATATCAAGGAAATTGATAGCTTCCTTGAAAGAAATCCCATTGCAAGAAATTTAAATTCGAATCTGGATTCTACGAAGTTACTCCCAGTCGGGGGTAATACTTCAGGTAGAAAAGAGGGAATATTTTCAAGACAATGTGCATCATTTTAAATTATTTTGAATCAACAATAATTTTCAACATTTTGACAATATTTTCTAGCTATCCTGGCGTGAAGCGAGAGCTTGAGGTTCATCTTTGGCGCATCCTGACATCAGTTGTTATCCCTTTTAAGGACTTGATAATGGGAGTTTTCAAGATTCCTTCCCTTCTGTTGGTATAATCTGAGCGCATGGGCTCTCAAATTCGCACACTTCCCTGTGTCCCCACTGTCCCACCATAGACAGTCCAATTTCGACTTGAGGTTAAGCCACCAATCATTTTTTCGCAAAAGGTCACCAATTTTAAAAGTTATTTAGTCTCAGCAATGAGGCGCCCAAAATTAAACCCCTTTTCAAGCTTTAGGGACCCCAATTTCATCCTTTTGCAAAACCCCTATCGGATTCATTGTGCGGAAATCCGAAGGTTCCATCATGGTTTCTTCCTTCGAGGATTCCATTCATTTTCCGCCCAATCAGGATAAGGGTACAAACCTGAGCCTCCTTTGATGAGGTATTTCATTTTCCGCCCAATCAGGATAAGGGTACAAACCTGAGCCTCCTTTGATGAGGTATTTCATTTTCCGCCCAATCAGGATAAGGGTACAAACCTGAGCCTCCTTTGATGAGGTATTTCATTTTTCACCCAATCAGGATAAGGGTACAAATCTGAGCCTCATTTTGATGAGGTATTTCATTTCCCGGTCAGGTTAAGGGTTAAACCTGAGCTTCGTTTCTACATGAGGTATTTCTTGTCCCATCCAGGTTAAGGGCAAAACCTGAATCTCACTTCTTTTGAGGTAAAATTTTTCTTCTTTATTCTCCATTTCATATCTACCATTTTCATCAGGGCTAATCTCTTTACAACCAGTCAGATCCTTCTAACTGGGGCATTTTTATATCCCAAATTTGGTGTGTTTTTCTTTGCCACTAAGCTCGTCTTCAAGTCGGCTTAGTAGCAAAGAGGGGCATCTGTAAACACCCCAAATTTTCATCATCCATTCTCAAACAACCCTCCTCGTGCAGTGCCAACCCTGTTAGGTCAGTGTAGGAGTCAAACCCCAAGTCAGTTTCAGAAAATCACCATTTTACCCATTTTCATTAGGAAAATTACCATTTACCCCTAGGTCATCCCGGACCCCAGTCAGTCAGAGTCAACCAAGCTCATTGGTCAGTTCAAGACAGTTAGAATATCAGTCATCTCAAGCTCATCTGAGCTCATAATGAATAAACCATTTTCATTTATGACCATTCCTGCCAGAATGGGATCATTTCTTCATAAATGAGCTCATTTCTCACTCAAATCCAAACCAATTGTCTTTGAGTCAGTCATGTTCCCCAGAGTCTAACTTGAGCTCACCAGAAGTTCAAGCGCTCCAATTTTAGTTTAAAACCATTTCTAAGTGTCCAGAAGCCCATTTTAGTCCATTTCAGCTCTTTTAGCTGAAATTGAGCCGAGTTTAGTCAGTTGAGCTAGTGTTTGAGCCTCGATTTTATTTCACCTCAGTATTACTGACCTTTGTTTCAGCTCAAACCCAGTTCAGGTTCGTAATTCACTTCATTCTAATGATCATTCCATACAATTTCTCTAAAAATGGCAGCTTTTCTTGAAAAATCGGTTGAAAAGGTCAGTTGAGTCAGTGTTTGGTGGGTTCAGTTGAGTTCTGAAACTCTAAGACCCAGCTCAATCTAGCTCATATCAGTTCAATCCAGCTCGAACCCCAATTTTCAGTGTCACTCTGACCCAGTAGAGTCCCGAAAACCATTTCTTGAGCTATTTTGCAAATTTTATCAATTTTAATGCTTTTTAAACTGGTACAGCTGCCAATCGGGGTCTAACATCTAAAATTCTCCATTCAGGGTTGTTATCGTCGCGAAATTTTTTTCCCGTCTTACCTTCTTTGCGGAAGAGAGAAAGGGAAATGCTTTCACGATTCAAACTTGACCGGATTTTGGAAAAAGTTTTGAAATACTCGCCTCCGTTTTGAAAATTGCGGGAAAATCCATGGGATGGGGCTCGACCTGTCGGTACGAGGTTCGACCGTTCCTGCCGCCTTTAACAGGGGTAATCGAACCAAGGACCAAAATTGTGCTTGACTTAGTTAAATTATCGAAGTTATGTTCTATCCTAAATGCACAGAGAATTCAGGCATGTGCTATGAGATTTTGGAAAATGCAAGTTGGGAAAACATGATGTATGCTTGGAAAATATTTGGAGTTGAAAAGATTCTCTCAGGAAAAAGCTGAAAGTCAATTTCTCAGGAAACTCAGATGAAAAAGATTTGAAATCTCAGGAAAGTTCATAAAGACTTTGGGAAAATTATGAATGGTTGAAAATCCTGGGAAAATGGAAGTGATTCTTGAGAAAAGATGAACCTTTTGAAAAGGGAAACACTTCTTAGGAAAACTTGGACTTTGAGAGTTTTCTTAGGAAAATGATGGAAGATTTATAGGTAAATTCATTGGAGAAGGAAATTCAAAACTTGGGAAATCGAAATCTTGAGAATTTTACCTTTTGAAATTCTTGGAAATCAATTTTTTTGATCTTGGAGAAAGATTGGAAAACTCTTTTGAATCTCTTAAGAAAATAACATTTTCTAAGGAAAACTGTGAAAAACTTGTCTTTGGAAAACCAATTTTGAGACATCCTTAGAGTTTCTTGAGAAACCGATTTCTTGAGAATGAAGTTTTCTTGAGAATGATCTTGAGAAAATCAATGATTTCATGATGCAAATGACATGAGTAAATGAATGCCCTTTGAAAAGATTTTCTGAGGAATTGGTTGGAAAATGTGCATTAAGTCCAAATAAATCCTTCACATATTCTGACTGTGGCCATGAATATGTTCAGAACTTAGTTGATTTGCTGCACATGATTTTGAAAACTTTGGAAATATGATGTGCATTTTAAGATAGCCTAAGAGTGTAGGCTCTATGTGACTAGTAGAAAGATGACGGATCTGGGTCTCGTCCATATTCCGACTAGGGCCGTAAATATGGATCCCACCGAGTCCATCAACTCCCTAAGAGTTGGTGCACGTGCCATTTGTGAACATCCATAGTGCTTTTAAAATAAAATGCATGAATCATATAATCAGGATATTGCATAAATTTAAACTATATGATATGCATCCTAGTCTAAGCAGGAAATTAACTCTCTTATTCCAAAATTTACATTATTACATCACTAAATAAAGGGAATAAAAGAAATTTGCAGACTTCAGCTCCTTCTTTTGATTGTTCCTGCCAAACTTGAAATTGGGTTAGCTCAAATATGTAGGTTTTTCCAAGATTTTCCAATAATATTATGAAATTATTGGATTTAATTGGATATAAACCCTATTCTCATGCTTCCTTGATATTTGAAATGATGTAAATGCAGGAAATTCAGTAGAAAATAGTTTGAAATTCGGAATGGTGGTCAAAATGACCAAAATACCCCTAATTATAAAGTTATACCTTTAAAATCAGGGTTTTTTGAAGGAAAACTTGGTAAAAATGAGATTTTGAAGTTCAAATTGAATCAAATGATGATGAAATGCAGTATGACATGCTGCTAAACACATTAGGACTGTAAAATCATAATTTGGCATTTTGCAATTTATCCAAAATAATGAATTTCGCTTGTTTTTCACTTGGATCCCGGTCCTGCGGGACCCTGTTTTGGTATTGTGGCTAATCCGAACCTCAAATGGATTCCAAATTGAACCAAATTCGGTATGAAGCATCTACTTACTCTGATAAACAGCCTAGAATGCTAAAAATCACGAAATGATATGATTTAAATGCTAAAATTTAAAGAAAATCCTAAAATGGTGGATTTTGCCTATAGATCTGAACCAAATGCAATGTCTAATATGATAACGCAAGATTTACACCATGGAAACTTCTGATATTTTTTAGACTGATAAAATACCCTAAATGGAACATTTTTGGTTTTTACATCCTCGGGATTTGAGCCATGGTGAGTTCAGCAACAGGGATTTAGTTCTGACAAAGGTAAAAATCACACTAATCTGATGAAAAATGCTAAAGAAATACAAAACGGCCATTGAAATTTATGAAATTAATCAGAGATATTTATGACACCTACATGAACAACTTTCATGTTTATGACTTTGGCATTTGATCAACGGAAATACAGATAAAAATATAACTATTCCTGCCTAAACTAACAGAACAGACAAATATAGAAAAACAGGGGACTGACAAAAAAATTCCGAAGCAGGTATCAACACTATTCTAAAAATCACAGGCTTTCAGATACAAACAGAGGACACCTCGGCCATAACTTTAACTTTTTAATGTTTTGGATTTAGAGCAACACACAAAGAGAAATCATAGCCCTAAGTCGATCCAAGATCTCAGAGGCCCGAATTAGGCTCTGACACGTGTTCCGAACTCTCGGATTTTTGTCAGACATTAAAAAAAATCATAAAAATCTGAGAAAATCATATTAAAAACTAGACATTCGCTCGAGTTCCTAACATCTTTCGGATCGAAAATCGGATCTACCATGAGGTATATCTCGATTTTACAAGTTGGCAAATAATTTTCAAAACGCATCCCGGGTAACAAAATCCGACTTGCCATTTTGAATGTTTACCAAAGTAAACAAATTCAAATGCCTCCGAATATTTGGCAAAATTTCAGGGACACCTAAGGGCGCATTCCGTGATTTTTTTAGGATTTTTAATAAAAAACAAATGCATGAAATGACGTGTGGACTGACTGACAAAAACAGAGACCTACTAAAAATGAGCAAAATTGAAATAAATGCTAAATTAATTCTAATTAATTCATGAAATATGCTAAATGAATGAAACAAAATGCAAATTAAACCTAGCTAACTACATGAATGTTAAAAATCATCAAGGAAGCATAATTAAACATTTTTATATATGTCGTTTTATGAGAATAGTTCAATGCATCTCTCGGATGAGCTCTTTCTTCAAACGACTCCTGATTCGAATTATGGAATCAAATCAATGGGAAAAGAAGTGCACCTTGTTTCGTTACGCAGCATAGGAGATCTTGAAAGGGGCGGCTATCACGAGCGTACGCAGCTAGGTCGAATTCTCCAGTTCACAAAAATGGTCTCCAAAAAAAGATCTCTCTCTCTTGGGCATGGAGCCTTGTTTTTATAACTTTTCTGAAGAAATTTGAAATTCAAACAGGCTCAATCTGAGCCCTCCATGTGGTGCCATCTCAAGGGGTGCCATCTGGGGGTTTGAAATTCGAATTTGGCTTTTGCAGGGAGCCCTCAGGTGGCGCCACCTCATGGTGCTATTTTGATTTTTGAGAAAAATAAAAAAAATGGAAATTTTGTGGGTGAGACACCTCAGCAGGGGGAATTTGGAATTTTTCAAAAGTTTGCTTGATTCTCTCTGCAGGGAACTCCCAGAAGGCGCCACCTCAGAGGGTGTTCTCTTGGAATTTGAAATTCAAACTCACCTTTTGTAGGGAGCCCTCAGGTGGCGCCACCTCATGGTGGGCTACCTTTATGAAAAATAAAATAAAAATAAAAAAATGGAGCCAAGTGGAGTCCTGGAATGGTGCCACCTCAAAAGGTGTTTGACACATATCAGAAGGTCAGAGCAGTGGGCTGAGAAGGCGCCACCTCAGAGGAATTTGAATTTTGCTTTTTCTGGTGAAAGGAGATCTGGACATGTGGCAGTCCAGGACGGTTCCAAGTGTCAGCCTGCTGGAGAGGTTCTTCAGATGGTGCCACCTCAGAGGAGAATTCGAATTTCAAATGGAGGTTGGCCCTGGAGGAATGGAGGATGGACATGTGGTGCCACCTCAGGGTGGCTCCTATAATGCCATGTGGCAAGAGGGAGGAAAAAGAGGGAAGGGACATGTGGCGCCCTCATAGGCCATCTAAAAAAAATCAGAGCTCAGGATTTGCGCCACCTAGGCTTTGTTTGAATTTTGAATGGTTTGCTTTTTCTGAAGAAAGCCAGGAGTGACATGTGGCGCCTACTTTTCTGAAGAGAGTAGGGAGAAGACATGTGTCCTCTACTTTTTTTGAAGGAGTGAGAAGGAGACATGTGTCACCTGCTTTTTTTGAAAGAAGCAGAAGATGACACGTGGCAGAGGGGAGAGAAGGAGGGCCAAGCCATGTGGCGCCATCTCAGACAACATGGAAAAGTTGAAGTTCAGAATCTACGCCACCTATGAGGAGATTTGAAACTTTGAATTCTAGTTTTTCTGAAGAGAGCAGGAAATGACACATGGCACTTGCTTTTTCTGAGGAAATGAGAGCTTGCCACGTGTCCTCTGCAGGAGACACACTCCAGATGGTGCCACCTCAGAGGAGACAAGCCTACCTTTTCTGTAGGAATTTAGGAGTGACACATGTCTCCTACTTTTCTGAGAAAAGTAGGAAGAGACATGTGTCAGGCTACTTTTCTAGAAGGAGGGAGAGGTTGACACGTGTCCTCTGCAGAAGACACACTTCAAGTGGCGCCACCTCAGAGGAGACAAGCTCCACTTTTTCTAGACAGGACAACCTATGACACTTGGCATCTCCTGGTAGTCTTTGAAATGACACATGGCGCAGGATGGATAGGGTGACACATGGCAGATAATTGGGATGACATGTGGCGGCTTCTGAAGGTAGCCCCACACTGACATGTGGCAGAAGAGGGAAGGTGACATGTGGCACCAACTCTAGGTGAACCCTATGCTGACACATGGCATGTAAATGGGAGGAGAGAGAAAGGACAAGTGGCACCAATCCAGGGGACAAGGCTCCTATATTTTTGGGTTTTTCAAAATTCAATTTTTCAAAAGAAAAGCTTGTGTGACACCCCCTCAGTGTGGGTCCCACATTGCTTCTTTACTGAAATAAGGATAAAACAACAACTTCTTTTTGGAATTTTCATAAAATCTGGACTAATTGGTAAAACAGGAATTTTTGGAAAGAGTTGACCCCTGTAGGGCAATTTTGTAAAAGGAGGATATTTGAAATTGTCAAAAGGGCAAAATCTGAGGTGAAGTGGCTGAAATCCATATTGAAAACTATCCAGATCGTTTTCCTGAGAAAATATTTTGAAATTCAGAGTCCTGGGGGTAAAATGGGAAGAATTGATAATTTTGAAGACCCAGGGTTTTGAAATCAATTTTGAAAAGAGTTGAAATTCTAATCCGGATTGAAAATTTTGAAATCAGGAGTTCTGGACCTCGAAATGGCATGCTGTGCAGTGCAATGATTTGAAATGCTCATGCAATGATATGTAATGTCATTTCTTATGCAATAGAATCTTGAACCAAGACTTTGGAGATGTCTGTCTCCTGTCAGGACTAAATTTTTGAATATCTGAGTTAAAATTAGAGAAATTTTGAGAGTTTCAGATGAAATTTGGACTTTTGCAAAGTACGGTCTCAGAAAATGACCATTTTGCCCTCCAGCGATTTCAGAGGCTGGATGATGATGCTTGGTGGAACTGTCGGGGAGGTGAGTGAAAATTTGGGGTGTTTACAGATGCCCCTCTTTGCTACTAAGCCGGCTCATGGCCGAGCTTAGTGGCAAAGAAAAACACACCAAATTTGGGCTATACATAAAAAAATGCCCCAGTTAGAAGGATCTGACTGGGTGTGAAGAAATTAGCCCGAGGAGGATGGTAGATGTGAAATGGAGAATGAAGAGGAAAGATTTGCTCTTATGAGAGCGAAGTTCAGGTTTATGCCCTTAACCTGGATGGGATAAAATACCTCGTAGGGAACGAAGCTCAGGTTTGAACCCTTGACCTGATTGGGGAATGAAATATCTCATTGGAATGAGATTCAGGTTTGTACCCTTATCCTGATCGGGCGGAAAATGAAATACCTCTTTGGTTGAGGCTCAGGTTTGTACCCTTATCCTGATCGGGTGGAAAATGAAATACCTCTTTGATTGAGGCTCAGGTTTATACCCTTATCCGGATCGGGCAGAAAATGAAATACCTCTTTGATTGAGGCTCAGGTTTATACCCTTATCCTGATCGGGCGGAAAATAAAATACCTCTTCGATGGAGGCTCAGGTTTATACCCTTATCTTGATCGGGCGGAAAATAAAATACCTCTTCGATGGAGGCTCAGGTTTATACCCTTATCCTGATCGGGCGGAAAATGAAATACCTCTTCGATGGAGTCTCAGGTTTGTACCCTTATCCTGATCGGGCGGAAAATGAAATACCTCTTCGATGGAGGCTCAGGTTTATACCCTTATCCTGATCGGGCGGAAAATGAAATACCTCTTTGATTGAGGCTCAGGTTTATACCCTTATTCTGATCGGGCAGAAAATGAAATGGAATCCTCGAAGGAAGAGACCATGATGGAACCTTCGGATTTTGCACAATAAATCCGACAGGGGTTTTTTTGCAAAAGGAAGGAAAATGGAGTCCCTAAAGCTTGAAAAGGGATTGATTTTGGGCGTCTCATTGCTGAGACTAAAATCGGCTTTTGAAATTGCCTTTTGCGGGAAATGATTGGTGGTTCGACCTCGAACCGAAATGGGACTGTCTATGGTGGGACAGTGGGGACACAGGGAAGTGTGCAATCTGAGAGTTCATGCTCTCAAAGAAGGGAAGGAATCAAGTCCTTAGGAGGGATTTAAAATTGGTGTTTGGATGTATCAAAGACGGATATCAAGCTCTCACTTTACGTCAGGATAGCTGGAAAAATATTGTCAAAATGTTGGAAATTCTGCTGTTGATTCAAAAGTTTTGAAAATGTTGCACATTGTTGCAAAGATATTCCTTCTTTTCTACCTAAAGCATTACCTCCAAACAAGGTTCACTTCGTAGAATCGAGACTTGAAATCCAAATTGCTTGCAATTGACCTTCTTCAAAGAAGTTATCAATTTCCTTGATATGAGCAAGAAAGAGAATTCGATATTATGAAAGCAGTTGATGAAAGAGTATTGATAATAGAATTTCACAAATTTAAAGAGGATTCTCGATAGATTTGGCAGTTTGATATCCTGAGAGCTTCTCTCTTGATAATCTTTTTGCACTCTTTTGGCCCTCTGGTGTTTTGCTACATTGTCCTTCATTTTGGAGATGTTCTGACTTTTTCTCTCTTTCTTTTTCCTCTCTTGCTCTCTTTTGGGAAGGGTACGTCACAAACTCCTTCAACTTGGAGATGTTTCGATCCTTCTTTAACGATGGGTTTGGAGATCTTTGGGTGATAGCTGAAATTAAATATCTTTTAGGGATTGTTGAGAGGTTCATCGCATCTGCCTTCATCTCGACAGTGCTTTGGACTTTCCCTGGAAGGATCCGTCACAAACTCCGTCATCTTGGAGATGTTTCGAATCTTCTTTGGCCCCGAGAATCTACTCGCCTAATTCGCCTTCATCTTGACGACAGGTGAGAGATCCCTTTTGCGGATACTCAATTGTGGCTTAGGTGATTTTGAGGAGACAGGGTTTGGGTGAATTCTCTCTTTTCTAGCACTCAGGATATTTCCACTGCCTCATCTTTGCAAGAATAGCCTTTAAAGATGTGCCATCGACTGCGATCAATATCGATCATCTACGGCTTTTCAATAACATTGAATCTTCTTTTCTGGCCATATTGAGGATTTATCCTTCATCCCTTTGGTTGGCCAATAGAAAGAATTTGAGTTTTGAATCTCTTTTCGCAGAAGCTTCACTCTTTTGGAAGTAATGCTGAAGGTAAACTGACATAAAGATTTGTACAATAAAGATTCTGAAATCAACAATTGATTGACAAATTGACAAAATTTTCTTGAAATCCTTGGTGAAAATGAGTATTTGAAATCCGGCTCAACACATTCGTGACGAAAATTCTCCTCTCTTTTTCCCAAAAAAGAGAGACTCAGGCTTAGCCCTTACCTGAATGGGAAATGGGAAATACTCCTCTCTTCCCTAAAGAGGAGGTGTTTGCAAAACGAACTTTCGAAGAGAAATTGAGCTTTCGTCAAGGCTCCCTAATATTAGGCTTCTCTTATGGAAAGGGGGCCGATAATAGTGAGGTCTGAAAATTGGGTCATGAAAGGAACGAGTCCATCACACTCTCCCTGCAAAGAGGGTCTTTCATGACGAAAAATGACCTAGTATGAAATTGGGGGGTCACAAGAAAAGCGATTCTCCGTCGAGCCTCTCCCTTTGAAAGGGTTCCTCGTGTGAAATTGGAAATTGTTTTGCAAACGGTTCACAAAGGCGCGAGTCCCTTCAAACTCTCCCTGAAAAGGGGCTAAGTGAACGAATTGGATAGCATGCGAAAAGAACGAGCTCCCTCGAACTCTCCCTAAAAAGGGTCTTTCGCAAGAGAAAATGATTGAAATTGGATATTGATATTGATTGACCCGAAGGTCGAAATTGGAAATTGGAAAATTGGTTGCTAGAAATTGAATGACCCGAAGGTCACAAATTTGGATGATCTGACGGTCGAAATTGAGAATTGATTTGACCAAAAAGGTCGGAATTGAGAATTGGTTGACCAAAAGGTCGAAATTGTGTGACCCGAAGGTCGAAATTGAGAATTGATTGACCTAAAGGTCGAAATTTGGAAATTGATTGACCCGAAGGTCGAAAATTGGAAATTGATTGACCCGAAGGTCGAAAATTGGAAATTGGAAATTGGAAATTGGAAATTGGAAATTGGAAATTGGAAATTGGAAATTGGAAATTGAGATTGAGAATTAGAAATTGGGTGACCCAGAGGTCGAAATTGGAGAATTGCCTGATTTGAAGATTTAAATTGGAATTTGGAGGTCAAAATGTCAAATTTGAGCAATCGACAGACCCTGAGGATCAAAATGACTTGTATCAACAAGGGAGAATGATGAGTTTGAGTCAGAGCTCGAATAAAATATAGAGATCACGAGTCGGAACTCAGATCAACAGAAGAAAATGAAGCGCTCGAGTCAAGGCTCGAGTAACTAAAGAGATCTCGAGTCGGAACCCGGATCAACAAAAAAAAATGAAGAGCTCGCATCTGAGCTCGAATAGGATAATGAGATCACGAGTCGGAACTCGGATCAATAGAGAAAAAAATGAAGAGCTCGAATCTGAGCTCGAACGAGGTAATGAGATCACGAGTCAAAACTCGGATCAATAGAGAAAAATGAAGAGCTCGAATCTGAGCTCGAATGAATAGAGAAATCTCGAGTCGGAACCCGGATCAACAAAAGGCAATGAAGAGCTCGCATCTGAGCTCAAAGTAAAGAGATCTCGAGTCGGAACCTGGATCAACAAAAGACAATGGAGAGCTCGAGTCTGAGCTCGAATGATGTAGAGAGATCACGAGTCGGAACCCGGATCAACAAAAGAGAATGAAGAGCTCGCATCTGAGCTCAAAGTAAAGAGATCTCGAGTCGGAACCCGGATCAACAAAAGAAAATGAAGAGCTCGAATCTGAGCTCAAATAAATAGAGAGATCTCGAGTCGGAACCCGGATCAACAAGCGACCATGGAGAGCTTGAATCTGAGCTCGAGTGATGTAGAGAGATCACGAGTCGGAACCCGGATCAACAAAAGAGAATGAAGAGCTCGCATCTGAGCTCAAAGTAAAGAGATCTCGAGTCGGAACCCGGATCAACAAAAGAAAATGAAGAGCTCGAATCTGAGCTCGAATAAATAGAGAGATCTCGAGTCGGAACCCGGATCAACAAGAGACCATGGAGAGCTCGAATCTGAGCTCGAGTAAGATAATGAGATCACGAGTCGGAACTCGGATCAACAAAAGAAAATGAAGAGCTCGCATCTGAGCTCAAAGTAAAGAGATCTCGAGTCGGAACCCGGATCAACAAAAGAAAATGAAGAGCTCGAATCTGAGCTCAAATAAGTTAGAGAGATCACGAGTCGGAACCCGGATCAACAAAGGAAAATGGAGAGTTCGAGTCAAGGCTCGAATAAAGTAGAGAGATCACGAGTCGGAACCCGGATCAACAAAAGAAAATGAAGAGTTCGAGTCAAGGCTCGAATAAGGTAGAGAGATCACGAGTTGGAACCCAGATCAACAAAGGAAAATGAAGAGTTCGAGTCAAGACTCGAGTAAAGTAGAGAGATCACGAGTCGGAACCCGGATCAACAAAAGAAAATGAAGAGTTCGAGTCAAGGCTCGAATAAGGTAGAGAGATCACGAGTCGGAACCCGGGTCAACAAAGGAAAATGAAGAGTTCGAGTCAAGGCTCGAGTAAGGTAGAGAGATCACGAGTCGGAACCCGGATCAACAAAGGAAAATGAAGAGTTCGAGTCAAGGCTCGAGTAAAGTAGAGAGATCACGAGTCGGAACCCGGATCAACAAAGGAAAATGATTTGAATAAAAACCAGAGTCGGAACTCGGTTTTCCAAAAAGTTGAAAATGTACCAGCTTGAATACTGGATTTTGAAATAATACCAGTTCGAGTGCTGGGTTTTGGTTCAGTATTGGCGATGATATTTGGATCATTAGGAATTGTGATGGGACTGTTTGTTGAAATCCAAATACCGACCGGATTGTTATTAATGCAATTGAATGCAAATGAATATGAGTTGATGCATATGAATGCACAAGTGCATGAAATGAGGAATTTGTTTATCCTGCCTGCATATAGAATGCTTGAAAACAAATTTTCAAAAAAGATGCCCCAGTGTAATGGGGGAGAGAGAATGATAACAAAACAGAACAACCAAAAGAAGAATGTCATAATTAAACGAGAAAAGTTGATGATTTTATTGATGCCTTAAAAAGGGATGACAACTTGAAAAAGGAAAACCACTAGGACTATATCGTCCTGACAAAAATAAATATGACAAAATGAGAAGGCATTGGCATTGGCATTGTCATTCTTCAGAGTGATCTGGGAGAGGCTTGGTCAGGACTGCAACTCGTCCCTCCCTTTCTTCCGGCACCAAAAGCTCTTTATCGATGTAGTCCTGTACAATATTTTTTAGAACGAAGCAATGTTCAGTATCGTGCCCCATTGCCCGATGGAACTCGCAGAAACAATCTTTCCATTTCCCCATGGTGACGGGAGGATCCACAATCCTTGGAAGTTTGATCATATCCTTCGCGAGCAGATATCCAAGAATTTCTTCGATTGGCTCACCTAAAGGAGTAAACTCGCGATCATAACTCCAACCATCACGCTTTATTTTCTTCGGATTGTTGGATTTCTGTTGAATGCTGACTTCTTTGACTTCTTTCTTGGTTAGGGCTACTGGATGTGCTTCTTCTCTGCCTTCAACAAAGAGGTTCTTATCAATACAGTCTTGTACAATATTTTTGAGGACAAAACAATGATCCGTGTCATGCCCTACTGCCCGATGGAACTTGCAAAACTGATTCTTGAACCTTCCCATGATGGTGGGAGGAGTTGTGGCCTTTGGGAGCTTCACTAATCCCATAATCAACATGTATTCAAGGACTTCGTCGAGTGGCTTGTCTATAGGAGTGAAATCTCGATCGCCGCTCCAGTTTCCGCGCTTTGGTTTTCCTTGATTTTTTTCCTTTTGCTGAGGGCTGGATTGAAAAGGTCTATTCTGGATTCTAGAATACTTTTCTTTCAAATCTTTAGACTCTTCTAACTTGCTGCTTTGACTGCCTCTGTTTTTGTTGTTGCCGGGTTTAACACTGGTTGCACTGTTGTGGTGTCCAATGATGCTCATAGGGATGGTGATGGGTGCCTCTTCTTTAACAGGAACTTTTCTGAGATTGGCTTCAGCTTGCTCGGATAATATCTCCATCATCATTCTTTTGAACAAACGATATATAGCGGGATCAATCTCCTCCTTGATGGTCTGAGCTCCCTCTTTGACAGACTTTATAGAATCCATTTCTCCCTCACTGTCTGTAACTAATGTGCTGAAGTAGCACGCACGGTCTTTGATCTTGTCAGGATCACACAACTATGCCAATGCCCTCTGCAGAACAACATGGGATGTTTTAGCATGATGGGAAAAAGAATTTTGAAAGTGACACTCTTGAGGGAAAACAAATGATGGGATCAGGTAATCTTGGAAGGAAATAACAAACAAAATTTTGGACAAAATTTGGAAGATATACCGAAAAAAAGGTTCTTGAAGATATGAGCAAAATTTGAAATTTTGAAAATTGCAGGCAGGATCGGAATAAGGCTGGAAAATCGAGATCCAGTAGAATGGTAGAATGAAAAATCACCCGGAGTTTTGAAAGAAATGGGATATTTGAGAAAATTATCCAGGGTTTGAGAAAAAGACCTTGTGGAAAATAAGGATATTTTGAAAAAGACCTAATGAGTTGAAAAACATTGAGAAATATAAAGAATTGAGAAAATCATACATACAATCACATCCTGCACAAACATTTATGCACATTCAGCACTCCCTAAAAGGCTGACTCTAGATGCATCACTTTGAAAACAGTTGTAGGACCCTAATCCTAACTCTAGGTTCAGATCATCTTTGTCCAATCTAGTTACGCCGATATACCCGAATCGAAATCCGAGGTACGTGGCATAGAATTTCAACTTCGGTTCTAAGGTAAGGTTTTCCAACATCCTTGAGCGCCTACCGATATACTTCGGACTGTGGCCCGCGGTACGTGGTAGGGGGTGTTAACCCAAATAGTTGGCCCAGTTGTGGGGCTCTGTCCCGAACTAGGGTTCTGAAAGAGAGCCCAGCAACGTGAAGACCGGGTAATGATAGGTAATGGAGATTTTGAAAAAATGATCACATGCAAGAAATAAAGGGCTCTAAATCCTAGAGAGATAGACTTTTGAAAATCTTTGAAGAAGCATACATTGTTTGCATTCAGATCCTAAATTGAGGAGAGTTGTATTTAGACCTAAGTCTATGTGAGCATGAAAATTTCTTCTCAATATGGTCCTACCAAACCATGCCTAAGCTATATGCAATCAATGTCAGCTAGGTCAGAATCTAGGCTCCTAGGCTCACATGATATTGAAAGTAAAAGAGCTGACATTTTGTGAACATAATTTTCATAATTGAACTAAGTCAAGCATAATTTAGGTCAGACAAGGACAGGTCCCATCACGGTCGCCAAACCTGTTGTCGTCGCAAAATTTTTCCCCGTCTTCCCTTCCTTGCGGAAGAGAGAGAAAAGGAAACGCTTCCGCGCTTCAAACTTGACCGGATTTTGGAAATTGCTTTTGAAATACTCGCCTCCGTTTTGAAAATTGCGGGAAAATCCATGGGATGGGGCTCGACCTGTCGGTACGAGGTTCGACCGTTCCTGCCGCCTTTAACAGGGGTAATCGAACCAAGGACCAAAATTGTGCTTGACTTAGTTAAATTATCAAAGTTATGTTCTATCCTAAATGCACAGAGAATTCAGGCATGTGCTATGAGATTTTGGAAAATGCAAGTTGGGAAAACATGATGTATGCTTGGAAAATATTTGGAGTTGAAAAGATTCTCTCAGGAAAAAGCTAAAAGTCAATTTCTCAGGAAACTCAGATGAAAAAGATTTGAAATCTCAGGAAAGTTCATAAAGACTTTGGAAAAATTATGAATGGTTGAAAATCCTGGGAAAATGGAAGTGATTCTTGAGAAAAGATGAACCTTTTGAAAAGGGAAACACTTCTTAGGAAAACTTGGACTTTGAGAGTTTTCTTAGGAAAATGATGGAAGATTTATAGGTAAATTCATTGGAGAAGGAAATTCAAAACTTGGGAAATCAAAATCTTGAGAATTTTACCTTTTGAAATTCTTGGAAATCGATTTTTTTGATCTTGGAGAAAGATTAGAAAACTCTTTTGAATCTCTTAAGAAAATAACATTTTCTAAGGAAAACTGTGAAAAACTTGTCTTTGGAAAACCAATTTTGAGAAATCCTTAGAGTTTCTTGAGAAACCGATTTCTTGAGAATGAAGTTTTCTTGAGAATGATCTTGAGAAAATCAATGATTTCATGATGCAAATGACATGAGTAAATGAATGCCCTTTGAAAAGATTTTCTGAGGAATTGGTTGGAAAATGTGCATTAAGTCCAAATAAATCCTTCACATATTCTGACTGTGGCCATGAATATGTTCAGAACTTAGTTGATTTGTTGCACATGATTTTGAAAACTTTGGAAATATGATGTGCATTTTAAGATAGCCTAAGAGTGTAGGCTCTATGTGACTAGTAGAAAGATGACGGATCTGGGTCTCGTCCATATTCCGACTAGGGCCGTAAATATGGATCCCACCGAGTCCATCAACTCCCTAAGAGTTGGTGCACGTGCCATTCGTGAACATCCATAGTGCTTTTAAAATAAAATGCATGAATCATATAATCAGGATATTGCATAAATTTAAACTATATGATATGCATCCTAATCTAAGCAGGAAATTAACTCTCTTATTCCAAAATTTACATTATTACATCACTAAATAAAGGGAATAAAAGAAATTTGCAGACTTCAGCAACTTCTTTTGATTGTTCCTGCCAAACTTGAAATTGGGTTAGCTCAAATATGTGGGTTTTTCCAAGATTTTCCAATAATATTATGGAATTATTGGATTTAATTGGATATAAACCCTATTCTCATGCTTTCTTGATATTTGAAATGATGTAAATGCAGAAAATTCAGTAGAAAATAGTTTGAAATTTGGAATGGTGGTCAAAATGACCAAAATGCCCCTAATTATAAAGTTATACCTTTAAAATCAGGTTTTTTTGAAGGAAAACTTGGTAAAATTGAGATTTTGAAGTTCAAATTGAATCAAATGATGATGAAATGCAGTATGACATGCTGCTAAACACATTAGGACTGTAAAATCAGAATTTGGCATTTTGCAATTTATCCAAAATAACGAATTTCGCTTGTTTTTCACTTGGATCCGGGTCCTGCGGGACCCTGTTTTGGTATTGTGGCTAATCCGAACCTCAAATGGATTCCAAATTGCACCAAATTCGGTATGAAGCATCTACTTACTCTGGTAAACAGCTTAGAAGGATAAAAATCACGAAATGATATGATTTAAATGCTAAAATTTAAAGAAATCCTAAAATGGTGGATTTTGCCTATGGATCCGAACCAAATGCAATGTCTAATATGATAACGCAAGATTTACACCATAGAAACTTCTGATATTTTGCAGACTGCTAAAAGACCCTAAATGGAACATTTTTGGTTTTTACAGCTTCGGGATTTGAGCCATGGTGAGTTCGGCAACAGGGATTTAGTTCTGATAGAGGTAAAAATCACACTAATCTGATGAAAAATGCTAAAGAAATACAAAACGGCCATGGAAATTTATGAAATTAATCATAGCTATTCACGACACCTACATGAACAACTTTCATGTTCATGATGTTGGCATTTGATCAACGGAAACACAGATAAAAATATAACTATTCCTGCCTAAACTAACAGAACAGACAAATGTAGAAAAACAAGGGACTGACAAAACAAATCCGAAGCAGGTATCAACACTGTTCTAAAAATCACAGGCTTTCAGATGCAAACAGAGAACACCTTGTACATAACTTTCACTGTTTACCGTTTTGGATTTGGAGCAACACACAAAGAGAAACCATAGCCTTAAGTCGATCCAAGATCTCAGAGGCCCGAATTAGGCTCTGACACGTGTCCCGAACTCTCGGATTTTTGTGAGACACTAAAAAAATCAGAAAAATCTGAGAAAATCATATTAAAAACTAGACATTTTCCCGAGTTCAGAACATCTTTCAGATCGAAAATCGGATCTCCCATGATGGATATCTTGATTTTACAAGTCAGCAAATGATTTTCAAAACGCATCCCGGGTAACAAAACCCGACTTGCCATTTTGAATGTTTACTGCAGTAAACAAATTCAAATGCCTCCGAATTTTTGGAAACATTTCAGGGACACCTAAGGGCGCATTCCGTGATTTTTTTGGGAGTTGTAATAAAAAAAAATGCATGAAATGACGTGTGGACTGACTGACAAAAACAGAGACCTACTGAAAATGAGCAAAATTGAAATAAATGCTAAATTAATTCTAATTAATTCATGAAATATGCTAAATGAATGAAACAAAATGCAAATTAAACCTAGCTAACTACATGAATGTTAAAAATCATCAAGGAAGCATAATTAAACATTTTTATATATGTCGTTTTATGAGAATAGTTCAATCCATCTCTCGGATGAGCTCTTTCTTCAAACGACTCCTGATTCGAATTATGGAATCAAATCAATGGGAAAAGAAGTGCACCTTGTTTCGTTACGCAGCGTAGGAGCTCTTGAAAGGGGCGGCTATCACGAGCTTCTTTCGTCCTTCGCTCCGGGCTTCGGATGGTTCACCCAAATTGACCTCCGCTTGAATCAAATTGGCCACTGCACGAGCTTTACTCCACCTTCTCCAATGAGCCAAAGGGGGCACGATTCCCAAGGTTCAAAATCAGATGTTAGGAAGGCTAGGTCGAATTCTCCAGTTCACAAAAATGGTCTCCAAAAAAAGATCTCTCTCTCTTGGGCGTGGAGCCTTGTTTTTATAACTTTTCTGAAGAAATTTGAAATTCAAACAGGCTCAATCTGAGCCCTCCATGTGGCGCCATCTCAGGGGGTGCCATCTAGGGGTTTGAAATTCGAATTTGGCTTTTGCAGGGAGCCCTCAGGTGGCACCACCTCATGGTGCTATTTTGATTTTTGAGAAAAATAAAAAAAATGGAAATTTTGTGGGTGAGACACCTCAGCAGGGGGAATTTGGATTTTTTCAAAAGTTTGCTTGATTCTCTCTGCAGGGAACTCCCAGAAGGCGCCACCTCAGAGGGTGTTCTCTTGGAATTTGAAATTCAAACTCACCTTTTGTAGGGAGTCCTCAGGTGGCGCCACCTCATGGTGGGCTACCTTTATGAAAAATAAAATAAAAATAAAAAAATGGAGCCAAGTGGAGTCCTGGAATGGTGCCACCTCAAAAGGTGTTTGACACATGTCAGAAGGTCAGAGCAGTGGGCTCAGAAGGTGCCACCTCAGAGGAATTTGAATTTTGCTTTTTCTGGTGAAAGGAGAAGTGGACATGTGGCAGTCAAGGACGGTTCCAAGTGTCAGCCTGCTGGAGAGGTTCTTCAGATGGCGCCACCTCAGAGGAGAATTCGAATTTCAAATGGAGGTTGGCCCTGGAGGAATGGAGGATGGACATGTGGCACCACCTCAGGGTGGCTCCTACAATGCCATGTGGCAAGAGAGAGGAAAAATAGGGAAGGGACATGTGGCGCCCTCATAGGCCATCTAAAAAAAATCAGAGCTCAGGATTTGCGCCACCTAGGCTTTGTTTGAATTTTGAATGGTTTGCTTTTTCTGAAGAAAGCCAGGAGTGACATGTGGCCCCTACTTTTCTGAGGAGAGTAGGGAGAAGACATGTGTCCTCTACTTTTTCTGAAGGAGTGAGAAGGAGACATGTGTCACCTGCTTTTTCTGAAAGAAGCAGAAGATGACACGTGGCAGAGGGGAGAGAAGGAGGGGCAAGCCATGTGGCGCCATCTCAGACAACATGGAAAAGTTGAAGTTCATGATCTGCGCCACCTATGAGGAGATTTGAAACTTTGAATTCTAGTTTTTCTGAAGAGAGCAGGAAATGACACATGGCACTTGCTTTTTCTGAGGAAATGAGAGCTTGCCACGTGTCCTCTGCAGGAGACACACTCCAGATGGCGCCACCTCAGAGGAGACAAGCCTACCTTTTCTGTAGGAATTTAGGAGTGACACATGTCTCCTACTTTTCTGAGAAAAGTAGGAAGAGACATGTGTCAGGCTACTTTTCTAGAAGGAGGGAGAGGTTGACACGTGTCCTCTGCAGGAGACACACTTCAAGTGGCGCCACCTCAGAGGAGACAAGCTCCACTTTTTCTAGACAGGACAACCTATGACACTTGGCATCTCCTGGTAGTCTTTGAAATGACACATGGCGCAGGATGGATAGGGTGACACATGGCAGATAATTGGGATGACATGTGGCGGCTTCTGAAGGTAGCCCCACACTGACATGTGGCAGAAGAGGGAAGGTGACATGTGGCACCAACTCTAGGTGAACCCTATGCTGACACATGGCATGTAAATGGGAGGAGAGAGAAAGGACAAGTGGCACCAATCCAGGGGACAAGGCTCCTATATTTTTGGGTTTTTCAAAATTCAAATTTTCAAAAGAAAAGCTTGTGTGACACCCCCTCAGTGTGGGTCCCACATTGCTTATTTACTGAAATAAGGATAAAACAACAACTTCTTTTTGGAATTTTCATAAAATCTGGACTAATTGGTAAAACGGGAATTTTTGGAAAGAGTTGACCCCTGTAGGGCAATTTTGTAAAAGGAGGATATTTGAAATTGTCAAAAGGGCAAAATCTGAGGTGAAGTGGCTGAAATCCATATTGAAAACTATCCAGATCGTTTTCCTGAGAAAATATTTTGAAATTCAGAGTCCTGGGGGTAAAATGGGAAGAATTGATAATTTTGAAGACCCAGGGTTTTGAAATCAATTTTGAAAAGAGTTGAAATTCTAATCTGGTTTGAAAATTTTGAAATCAGGAGTTCTGGACCTCGAAATGGCATGCTGTGCAGTGATTTGAAATACTCATGCAATGATATGTAATGTCATTTCTTATGCAATAGAATCTTGAACCAAGACTTTGGAGATGTCTGTCTCCTGTCAGGACTAAATTTTTGAATATCTGAGTTAAAATTAGAGAAATTTTGAGAGTTTCAGATGAAATTTGGACTTTTGCAAAGTCCGGTCTCAGAAAATGACCATTTTGCCCTCCAGCGATTTCAGAGGCTGGATGATGATGCTTGGTGGAACTGTCGGGGAGGTGAGTGAAAATTTGGGGTGTTTACAAGGGTCTGCATTTCGCATGTCATTTCTCATCATTTCATATCATTTCTTAGCATTTCATAACATTTCATCACATTTCATTTCATTTTCGAAGTCTAGAACTCCAGTTTTATAAATTTCAATCCAGATTGAGTTTTAAAAGTTTTCAGAAATCAATTTCAAACCTCGGGTTTCCAAAATTGACATTTTCACCTCAGGAGTCTAAATTTGGAAATATTTTCTCAATTAAAATAATCTGAATTTCTTTCAAAATCAAATTTTCAAAATTTACACTGAATTGCTTCGCAATGAGCTATTGAACTTCAAAATCTGAGCTCGTTTCAAAAACTGCCAAAAATAGCTCGTTTCGTTTTAAAAATATTTTTTTTTCTTGAGAAAAACAATATGGATCTATTTCAAACATAACTTTTTGAATTTTACACTGGATTTGCTTCGCAACGGGGTATTGAACTTCAAAATTCGAGCTCATTTCAAAAACTGCCAAAAAGAGCTTGTTTTGTCGAAAAATAGATTTGGAAGCATTTTCTCGAGAAAAAAAATCTGGATTTCTTTCAAAATTACATTTTTAAATTCTACATTGGATTTGCTTCGCAACGGGGTATTGAACTTCAAAATCCGAGCTCGTTTCAAAAACTGCAAAAAAAAACTCGTTTTGTCTAATTTTTTTTTTTAAAGACTATTTTACCCCTCTAATAGTCAAAATGAATTTCAAAATAGGAATTTGGACCCGCTCTGAGATGGCCCATTCATTTACATTTCTACTTTATTAAAAAAATGTTTCTTTTTATTTGTTTGTTTTTGTTTTTATTGATTTTTATTTTTTTTTTATTTTTTATTATTTTAGAGAGGAGGTGGGACCCACAAGGTGGTCACCCAAACCTCCAGCCCCACTTTCCATTTTTTTTTCTCATTTTTTCTTTCCCTTTTCCTTTTCCCCTCCTTTTCTTTCTTTCCTTCTTTTTCCCTTTTCTTTCTTTTTCTTCTTCCTCTTCTTTCCTTCTTCCCTTCCTTCCTCCCTTCTTTTCCCTCTTGCCCAGCCATTCACGTAGAGGCCCTTTCCCTTTCCTTCCCTAATTAAAACTAAAACTTAGGGAAAGATAGGATCTTCCCTAAGTTAAGAAAACCAAAAAAAAGAAAACAAAAGAGGAAGCTACGGCTGAACCCATCCCCCATTTGAACGTCTCTCTCTCTCTCTCTCTCTCTCTCTCTCTCTCTCTCTCCCTTGAATTCTCTCTTTTCCTCCCCTTTGCTGCTACAGCCCAGCAGCACCCTTCCTCCATTACAACCTTGCAGCATCTTCATCACCGGTGTCCACCACCTCCCCATCGTTGCAGCCACTCCTTGGTCCAGCCAGCAGCTTTGGTGAAGCTTCCCCTTTGGTGACAGTAGCAGCCACTCACCTTCAAGCACAAGACTGCAGCCATCTTCATCAGCTGGTGCCTACTTCCAACTGCAGCCTCCACAGTTGCAGTCATCATGCACCAAAGCTCCAGCCACCTCAAGCAAGTTGTAGTACCTCCAAAGCTCCAGCTCCATTGAAACAACAACAAGCAAGTCCTCCAGGCCCTTCATCAGTCCAGCCTTCTCATCCACCGATTCAAGCAAGTCCCCGGGTAAGAATCCTTCCTCTTTGATTCTTTTATAAGCCTACCATAAATCCAGTTCAGAACTGGATTCATTTGGCTAGGAGAGCTATTTCGTGAATGGATAATGGTGGTTTCTTGTTGCTAAGGCCATGTAAAAGAAGGGGTCCATCCAACGGATGGATCGGATCACTCATTTCGATTGCCAACATCAAAATAAAGAGTTCATGTCTCCCTAATGATTTCCATGTTTTATTATTATTATCATGAAGATTGCATGTTTCTTGTTTTATTTAATTTAGTTTTATTTCTTAGTTTAATAGTCGTTTTACTCATTTAGTTTAGTTTTTTTTATTATTTAATGATTAGTTTATAGGTTTCAGATTCATATGATTAGTCCAATTATTATTTCATATTTAGTTTCCTATCAACAAATCCAATTTTTTTTTATTTTAAGTGCCTTCATTTGTCTGTAACCTTCTGTCAAAAACCCAGATTGATTTGGGTTCTACAACTTCATTTTAAAAATCAAATCCCAAACTGGGATTTTGTATTTCTGGAACTTCCAGTTTCTTCTTTAGCAGACTAAAACCTATGACACCACCATCGTGGGAGAGCCGGATCATTCTCCAAAAATCACGGTGGATTTATGATTGAATCTACTAATTATCTGGAAATTTTTAGGTTTTTCCAGTGAGTTTTGATTTCTGTAAAAAATCAGATTTCTCAAGCCCTTGGAAAAATCTCGATTTTCTTTTGTCAGGATATAGACAGATCCTAATGCACCGATTCCTCCCAATCCGTAGCTTGCATGCAAAAACTTTCAACATGAAAGTTGTTCCTAACATAATTTCCTGTCATTTCCCAAAATATGGGAATTTGTGGATCTGCTTAATTATTTTTATCTGATTTTCCCTTTCTGTCTAACAGATTCCAATGTCCAGAAATCTTAGAGATTTAGGTCTATGATAACAGTATGGCCTTTTCCAAACCATAACCCAAATCCCAATAATGTAAAAAGATCAAATCTTCCTCTGTTTGTCAGGGACATTTTCCCACAATTTCAGCTCTTTTCCTATCTGTATTCCATTTTTCCCATGTTTTCTACCGAAACCTGTCTGTTTCCTTCATTTACTAGAGTTGCCGGATTCTGATCCGACTTGCCGGAGTGGCACAGCTCCGACCATAGGTTAAAACCAAAAAGTGTAAAAGGCAAAAATCCTTTACTTACTGTCCTCTGTCACCCCATAAAATTTGGGAAAATTTTATGGAAATTGGATATCCTAAATCCCCTTTAAAATCCACATTTTAGGCAAAAATCACAAAATTTAGGGTTTTTACTTGAATTTCTATATTTAAAAATACAAAAAAAATATATTTTCGAGATCCATTCTGTTTTTACGGTTATTTTAGGTGTCCATGCCAAATTTGGTATAATTCCAAGTTCATTTGCTCCATGTGTTAGTTTATCTTTAAATTCAGAAGCGAAAATCAGGCGAAAATCAAGTTAAATTTGATATTTTATGATATTTTCGTCATTTTAAGGTTTTTATCATGTACATGAGCATATAGAATTATATTAGGGTTAATTTCAATGTCATTTGCATTTCATATTTTTCATTTTTGCAAAATTTATTTCAGAAAACCCTGGTTTCAAGGCCATAGTCTTGTTATCGGGGGTATTTTGGTCATTTTGACCTAAATTTCGAAATTTCAAATTCTAATTTCATAATTTTTCATTCATATCATCATATTTCATCATATTGTATTTGATTTATTTCATTTGATTTTCAAAATTCCAAAATTTACAAAATTTCTTTCAAAAAACCCTGATTTCAAGGTCATCAGGGGTATTTTGGTCATTTTGACCCCAATTTCGAATTTTCAAGTTTATTTTCGAAATTTATTCATTATTTATCATGTTTATATCAAAGGGGGTATGAATTTGGGTTTATATCTGAATAATATCCGATAATTTTCCATATTTTTGGATAAATTCAGAAAAACCTACATTTTTGTGCTAACCTAGTTTTGTAGGAACATTCAAGAAGAAGACTTAGCTTTTATTTTTTTTATTTTAATTTAATTTAATCTCAAATGTAATAATTTGGAATAAGAGTTACTTTTCTGCTTAGAATAGGGTTGCATTGCATATAGTTTAATTTATGCAAATTTCAATATGTGATGTATGATTCATGCACATTATTTCAAATTCACTATGGTTTACACGAATGACACGTGCACAAGCTCTTATGAAGTTTATAAACTCGGTGGGATTCATATTTATGGCCATAGTTAGAATACAAAGAAAACCAAGATTTATGATCTTCATATTAGCCACATTCAGCCTACACTCTTAAGCTAACTTCAAAAATGCACTGCATTTTTCAAAACTTCAAAAGGATTTCTCAATTCCTCAATGAAATTTCCTTTTCAAATTCATATTCATTCATTCATATTATTCAAACTGCATTGTTTTCAAATTCATTTTCCAATTTCAGTTTCAAAAAAAAAATTCAGTTTTCTCAAGAATTTCTAAGTCTTTCTCAGGATCTGATTTTCTCAAAATCCTAAGTTTTCAAATGACATTTCAAAGCATTTCCCAAGTTCAAATCAAGATTTTCCTATGTTTTCAAATTCTCAAATTTCAAAATCCCAAGTTTTCAGAAATCGATTTTCTCATATTTTCCAGTTTTCCTGAGAATTCATTTTCCATTTCAAAAGTCATTTTCCAATGAATTTCTTAGATTTTCTCAGAATTCTCAAATCCATTTTCTCAGAAAAGCAATTCCAAATTTCAAAATCAATTTTCTAAAGTTCAAATTTTCTTGAGAAATCACTTTCCAATGCAAATTTCTGATTTCCAATAAAATTCAATGATTTTTCCAGGAATTCCATTTTCAAGCATTTTCCAGTCCTTTTCTAAATGCATTTCAATTTTCCAAAGCAAACATCATATTTTCTCAAACTTGCATTTTTCAAAATTCCATAGCACAAGCCTGATTCTTTGTGCATTCTAGGAAAAATAGAGCATAATTTAGATATTTGAGTCAAGTTAAAGCACATAATTGATCCTTGGTTCAATTACCGCTGGTAAAGGCGTCAGGAAAGGTTGAATCTCGTACCGAAAGGCGGATCCCATTCCACAGAATTTTCCCGCAAATTTTTAAAACGGAGGCGAGTAATTTTCAAAACCATTTTCAAAACTTTGGTCGAGTTTGACTCGCAAATTCGTTTCTCTCTCGCAAGGGAGGGGAAAAATTTTGCGATGATAACAGCAGGTGCTCAAGGATGTTGGGAAAACACAAGCTTAGAACCAGAGATGAATTTTTATGCCACGTACATCGAGCCTCGGTTCGAGTATATCGGTATAGCGTGATTAGACACAGCTGATCTGAGCCTAGAGTCAGGATTTGGGTCCTAAAGCTCTTTCAAAATCAATGCATTTAGAGTCAGCTTCCTAGGGATTGCTGTATGTGCATAATTGTTTGTGATTGAATGTATGATATTCATTTTCGTCTTATTTTCTCATATTTTTCCCATTTTTTTTAAAATACAGGACAATTTTTTGAAATACCTCAATTTCCATCTTTTGTGAAATATCTTCTTTTTCTCAAAAACCCTGGATGATTTTTTCAAATTATCCACCTTTTCTTCAAAACTCCAGGTGATTTTCCATTCTTTTGTTCCTTTGGACTTCGAATTTTCAGCTTTTTATTTTATCCTGCCTGCAATTTTCAAAATTCTTGTATTTTTCTAAAGTCTAATTCCAATCTTCTTGTCTTTCAGTTCAATGGCATCCAGTCAGCTCGATTTTGTTTTTCCTGAGGGTCACATCTCCTACGAGGTGGGACAAAGTCTTCCTAAGCATTGATCTCTCAGCACCCGACCCTTCTTCCACCGGTGGTACTACATTTGGTTCAAAAACTTGTCCCGTATGTTTCCGGACCACTTGAGCGATTGCGGGTTGGAACTAGCATCCGCAGTGGGAAAGTTGACAGTCAATGGCAATCTGATCCATGCACTGGCAGAGCAGTGGAATCCACGCACTTGCACATTTTGGTTTCCATGGGGCGAGATGACACTACTGATGGACAATTTTTTAGAGATCATGAGACAGCCTGAGCCAGCAGGTCAGCCTGGAGATCCATTAGAGCAATAATTTTTTATCAATGTCAAGGGTCTGGACCCTAAAGATGTTGTGGCTCGCATGACAAGGCGCAAGTCTTGGCCATTGATTAAAGAAAATGGGAATGAATATGTGAGCTTGATCGATATCTACCGACAGTACGGGGCATTCGCAGAAGTCAGTTCGTTATCCAGGACAGCTCGAGAGAGAATTCAACATGCGATGGTTCTGTGCACTATGGGACTTGGTTTCTTTCCAAACGGACAGAATTATGTAGATGTCAGAATAGTACAACTTCTGAGAATTTGGGGAAGTCAACAGACCAGTCGTCTCTCAATAGCCATGGCCGCGCTTGCTTTTCTATACAGAGACATATGGCTGGGACTCTTTTGTTACTCTTCCATTTTTTCCCGGTCCTTGTGTCTCTGCTAGTTATAAAGAGTGGTGGCAAATTGTATGTCCTCCCCCTCTTTCCCAAGTTTATTATTGATACAATCATGTTTTCCTTTCAATAAATTAAAATCTTGCAAATTCTTCAATTCTTGGTTTGACGACCTCGCCTAAGTAACAAGGCATAATTTTCAGTTGTTTATTTTCTTTGCAAATGAATGACAACGCAATTGTCGTAATCCCAGTGATGCCTCAATCCCTAGTAATGGGATACTCTTTTAATTGTCTACCAAAATTTTTAGCAAATATTTTCTTCCAGTCAAAATCCCTTTCAAAAGCCTAACCATCAATTTTGCCCTACAGAGAGCATTCGTAACATTCAATGGTTCAGGCAAGGTCAGGGAAGAAAACTGCACCAGTCGAAGGCATGGCACATTCAACAGCTTTAAAAGAAGAAATGGATTCCCCGCATTCAGGCAGAAATCAAGGGCATCAGGTCGAGGATGACATTGATCCTCAAATGTATGCTATGTTAAAAAAGATCATGACCAAAATGCTGGCAGAGCAAGCTGAAGCTAGTACAGAGCAGACTTAAGTCAAGCCAAAGGCTAAGGGTCATTTAGTCAAAAAGCAGGTGAAGATGTCTAAAAAACGTGTCCAACATGTTGATACAACTGATGAAGAGGGATCAACAGAGGGCACAGATGAAGAATTTGAGACTCATCAGACATTTCAGAAATCAACTCAGGGGCAGGGGTCAGCCCACAAATTCAAAGAGCAGACCGTTAATGACTCTGATCAGCCGCAATTCAAAGATGTAGTCAGAATGGTTCAAGATCTGCAGGCCCGCGACAAGGGCAAGAAAGTCTTTACCAGCGAAGACTTCTACGATGGTTTGGATGGGGACGATAATCTGGATAATCTCCCTATAAAGTTTATCAAATTTGATGGTTCTGGCGACCCCAAGGCTCATCTCGTCATGTTCTTCGTTGAATGCTCCAGATTCATGCGAGATAATCAAGCTCTTTTCCTTTGTTTCCCTCGCAGTCTGGAGGGAACAACAACGAAATGGTATTCAGAATATATCAACCCAATTGAACTGAAAGAATTTGACAAAGTGGTGAATATGTTCATTGAGAGATTTTTGTTTAATGTCGAGGCACTTCCCACCCTCAGTCACCTATGTGGCCTCAAACAGAGAGAAAATGAAAAGACCAGAGATTTCATTCATCGCTGGAGGTCAGCCTGCAATAAGATGAGGGATCCCATATCAGAGGGGCATGCTCTGTCCCTAATTCTGAGCAATTTCTCACAGCCTCTAAGAGGCCTTATCTCTACTGCACCATCAAGAACGTTCATCGAGTTGATAGAGCGAGCCGAATGGATTGAGTTGAGCATGAAAAATGGTTTCTACGAAGACTTCACTTTTACTAAAAACAACAGTCAGAATGAGCCGAAGAAGAAGGCTCATTTCACTCATTCTGTCAGAAATAATAATTGGAACGATCGTAAGGGGCAGAACAGAGATTTCTGTTATGGGTCAGGAAGTTCAAACAAGAATGATAAAAAAGGCAAGTCGATCCCTCAATACAATAAGCCACTTCAATTAGAGCAGGGAACGAAGCTCCATGAAAAAGTAAAGCATGAAGGGTGGAGTTATGACAGAAAATTCAATCCACTAGACCAATCACTCGAGACTGTGCTCGAGTATATGTTGACCAAGGAGATGGTCAAATTACCCAAGTTGGTCGATCCCCCTGTGCCCATGGGGAAATTCAAAGATCAATTCTGCAAATTTCACAGAACAGCGGGGCACAATACTGATAACTGCTTTGTTCTCAAGAATATCATTCAAGATCTCATTGACAAGAATCTTCTACTAAAGGGTGCCGAAGATGAGAATATAGAAATTCTGAAGAAACCATTTCCTCATCACTCTACAGCGGTCATCTCTGAACAACCTTTTCAACCGTAGGAGTATATTAGGCCATGCTCTAAAAAAGATATGCAAGCTCAACATCAGGTCCTTGTACTGCAGCAGGCTCAGTCCAAAGCTCAAAAAATTGATCTTATTTCAGCCTTTGGTAAAATGAAAGTATCTGCCAAGCCCGCTGGGGTATCTCCTGAGGTGGCTAAAAGAATGCCATGGTTCCCCAAGCACTTCATTAAACCCGCTTCAGAGAAAAGTGAGACATCTGCACCAAAGTCGATTACTGCCTTGTCCAATGTCTCAATCTTGGATTTAGCCCAAGCTTCCGCCAAGCATCAGCAAGTGTTGGATGATCTATTGCGGAAAATCAAGGTGAAACCGAGCATAACTCCTGAAGACATGGCCCAGATAGTCAATCAGGCCATGACAAATGCTCCAATTACTTTCTCAGATGAAGACCTTCCGAAACCGCATGTATTCCACAACAATGCTTTATATGTTGTGATTCGAGACAAATGAATTCTTCTAGTGCCCTTCCGAGATCTTCGGCCATTAAAGCCCAATCCGGCCCTTTTAGGGCAATGCTGAGGAATCACTAGTTAAAGACGACCATCTTCATTTTTGCCTAGGCCTTGAAAAGGCTGATAGCCGTGCTTCACTAGTAAATCAAATCCCTTTTTAGCCTTCATAAATTGGGAGAATAGAGGATGACCCTTAAGTGCGCTATAATCAATTCGTCCTTCAATCTTGAAGAACTGTGGGCCTCCCCATCGGGTCGTAGCCACTGTATGCTCGGGTTGCTCTGCCGTCTGTATTATTCCTGAATCCTCTTCGAAGCTGACCTCTTCAATACCCCTAATGCTAGGGATATCAGTAGTGAAAGAGGGCCTGGGAACCATGGGCTGTGCTAGCCTCTGCTCCGGATCTTCGCCTAAGACTGTCGTGGTCATACCACCTTTTGACCACTTGATGCACTGATGCAGAGTAGACGGTATTGCGTTTGTGTTGTGGATCCATGGTCTCCCGAGAAGCAGATTATAAGTGGGCGGCACATTGACCACGTGAAAGAGAATTGAACAGATCGAGTAGTCAATGAAGATCTCCAGGAAGATTTTTCCTTTCGCTATTTGGCCATGATTGTCGAACCCATAAATGGTGATTGGATCTGGAATGTATTCTTCTTCTTTAATGCCCAAAGCTTTGGCGGTCATTTTCGGACATATATTGAGGCTGCTGCCTCCATCGATCAGCACATGAGGAACTGTCATCCCTCTGGTTCGAACCACAACATACAAGGCATTGTTGTGAAATACATGAGGTTTAGGGAGATCCTCATCGGAGAAAGTAACTGGAGCATTAGTCATGGCCTGATTGACTATGTGGGCCATGTCTTCCGGAGTTATGCTTGGTTTCACCTTGATTTTCTGCAACAGATTATTTAATACTTGTTGATGTTTAGCGGAAGCTTGGGTTAAGTCCAAAATTGAGACATTGGATAATGCTGTAATAGGCTTTAGAGTGGATGTCTCGCTTTTCTTTGGGGTGGACTTAATGAGATGCTTAGGGAGCCATGGCATACTTCTGGCTACCTCGAGAGATACCCCAGCGGGCTTGTCAGATACTTTCATTTTGCCGAAAGCTGAAATAAGGTCCATCTTCTGGGCCTTGGACTGAGCCTGTTGCAATACCAGGACCCGATGCTGAGCTTGCATATCATTTTCAGAGCATGGCCTAATATGCTCCTGTGGTTGAAACGACTGTTCGGTGATGACTACTGTAGAATGACGAGGAAATGGCTCTTTTAGAATATCTATATTTTTATCTTCCGCACCTTCTACCAGAAGATTTTTATCAATAAGGTCCTGAACAATGTTCTTCAGAACGAAGCAATTCTCAGTGTTGTGCCCCACTGTTCGATGAAATTTGCAGAATTGGTCTTTGAATTTTCCCATAGGAGCGGAAGGATCGACCAGCTTGGGCAATTTGACCATCTCCTTGGTCAACAGGTACTCGAGTACAGTCTCGAGTGATTGATCTAATGGAGTGAACTTCCTCTCATAGCTCCATCCTTCGTGCTTCACTTTCTCTCAGGGTTTTGGTCCCTGCTCCAGCTGAAGCGGCTTGCTGAATTGCGGGATCGACTTTCCTTTCTAGTCATTCTTGTTTGAACCTCCTGTCCCATAATAGAAGTCTCTATTCTGCCCCTTGCGATGATTCCGTTTATTACTGACAGAATTAGTGAAATGAGTCTTCTTTTTCGACTCATTCTGACTGTTGTTCTTGGTGAAAGTGAAACCTTCGTAGAAACCATTCTCCATACTCAATTCGAGCCATTTGGCTCGCTCTGTTAACTCTATAAAGGTTCTGGATGGTGCGGTGGAGATGAGGCCTTTTAGGGGCTGCGAGAAATTGCTTAGAATCAAGGACAAAGCATGCCCTTCTGATATGGGGTCTCTCATCTTATTGCAAGCTGACCTCCAGCGGTGGATAAAATCTCAGGCCTTTTCATTTTCTCTTTGTTTCAGGCCACAGAGGTGGCTGAGGGTCAGGAGCGCCTCAGCATTGAACAAAAAGCGCTCAATGAACATATTCACCACCTTATCAAATTCTTTCAGCTCTATGGGGTTGATGTGCTCCGAGTACCATTTAGCTGCCGTTCCCTCCAGACTGCGAGGGAAGCAAAGGAAGAGTGCCCGATTGTCACGCTTGAATCGTGAACATTCAGCGAATAACATGGCGAGGTGAGCCTTAGGGTCGCCAGAACCATCAAACTTGATAAATTTTCTGGGGAGATTATCCAGATTGTCGTCCCCATCCAAGCCATCATAGAAGTCTTCGCTGGTGAAGACTTTCTTGCCCTTGTCGCGGGCCTGCAGATCTTTGACCATTCTCATCATATCTTTTAGTTGCGACTGAGTAGGGTCATCAACAGACTGATTTTTGGATTTGTAAGCCGACCCCTGGCCCTGAATCGACCTTTTGAATTCATGTTTATTTTCACATTCCTTGTCAGTATCATCTGCCGATTCTGATTCATCAGACATTTCCTCGTGACGACTCTGCTTTTTGCTGATCTTCACATTCTTGACGGCATGACCCTTATCCTTCTGTTCAGTGCTGGCTTCAGCTTGCTCTGCCAGCATCCTGGTCATCATTTTCTTGAACATAACATACATTTGAGGATCAATGTCATCCTCAACCTGCTGTCCTTGATTTTTAGCTGATGGGGGGGAATCCATTTCCTCTTCTGAAGCGATCGAGTATGCCACACCTTCGATTGATGAGGTTTTCTTTCCGGACCTTGTATGAACCATCGAGTATCACGAGTGTTCTTTTTGAATGTTGCTGATGCTCTCTGCAAGGTAGAACTGATGGTTAGGCTTCTGAAGGAAATTTGGTTGGAGGAAAATATTTGTTGAGAATTTTGGTAGACAATTGAAATAATATCCCATTACTAGGGATTGAGTCGTCGCTGGAGTTACGACAATTGCGCTGCTATTCTTTGCAAAATAAACAACTGGAAATATGCCTTGTTACCTAGGCGAGGTCGTCAAACCAAAGTGAAATGTAAAATAAAGGAATTTTATTGAGGGGAAAAACATGATTTTATCAATAATACACTTGACAGAGGGGAGGGGGACATACAATTTTCCACCACTCCGGATAATCGGAAGATACACGAGGACCAGGAAAAATAGTAAGACTGACAAAGGAATTCCAACCATGCCTGGCAGAATGGTATGCTCCAGACCACTGATCTGATGCGAGGTCGAATTCTGGCAGAACCCCTGCTAGTGGATGAATCTCTACGCGCTTCTGCCTTTGAGAGAACTGCTTGACGCACCGCTCTGGATGATAGTATGCGCAGAAGAACGGGCCAAGTAGCATGAACCGCTTGCCATAAGCGTAGGTATATCTGGGAGGTGATTCCTGACGATCGAAGTAGTCCCATACGACTTCTTCCTCCTGAAGGTTGTCGATCAAGAACCGGTATCGCGCAACTGGAAGAAGCTTCTCTCCATTGTATCTGAATGAACTGGCTCAGGCGGGCACATGCCGGAGGAACCAAGACTGCAAGGCATAGGTGCACCCTTCGACTAGGATCGACTCTCCGAGTGTGAAATAGGTCAACCCTCGGTATAGAAAGGCGAGTGCGGCCATGGCTATCGAGAGGCGGCTGGTCTGTCGACTTCCCCACCTCCTTAAAAGCTGAACTATTCTGATATCCATATAATTCCGTCCATCGGGGAAGAAAGCTAATCCCACCGTGCACAGAACCATCGCATGCTGAATTCTTTCTCGAGTTGTCCTGGACAACGAGCTGACTTCTATGAATATCCCATACTGTCTGTAGATTTCGAGCAGGTCCACATATTCATTTCCATCTTCTTCAATCAAAGGCCAAGACTTGCGTCCCGTCATGCGAGCTAAGGCATCCTTAGGGTCCAAACCCTTAACATTAATCAGAAACTGTTTCTCCAATGGATCTCCAGGCTGACCGGCTGGCTCGGGCAATCCCATAATCTCTGAAAATTCATCCATCATTACTGTCATCTCGCCCCACGGGAACCAGAAGGTAGAAGTGCTCGAATTCCACCGTTCTGCTAGTGCATGGATCAAGTTGACGTTGACTGTCTGCTTTCCCACTACGGATGCCAGTTCTAACCCACAATCGTCCAAGTGGTCCGGAAACATACGAGAGAAATTCTTGAACCATAAATAGTACCACCGGGGAAAGAAGGATCTGGTGCTGAGGACTCGATGCTCGGGAAGACTTTGTCGCACCTTGTAGGAGATGTGACCCTCAGGGAAGACTGAATCAAGCTGACTGGATGCCATCAGACTGGAAGACATAGAAAATTGGAATAAGACTTGGGAAAATACAGGAATTTTGAAAGAGAATTGTAGGCAGGATAAAATGAAGCAGAAAATTCGAGATCCAGAAGAAAGGAAAGATGGGAAATCACCTGGAGTTTTGAAGAAAATAGAGGAATTTCATGAAAATCGTCCAGGGTTTTAATATTTCATAAAATGGAGTATTTGAAAATCGTCCAGGGTTTAAAACATGGACAGTATATGGACATGGATTGGAAATCGTCCAGTATTTTAGAAAATATGGAAAATATGGAAAATAAAAAAGAAATGACTTTAACACATTTAAACACATCCTACACAATCAAGTATGCACATACAACATTCCCTAAAAGCTGACTCTAGATACACAAATTTTGAAATAGCTGTAGGACCTTAATCCTAACTCTAAGGTTCAGATCATCTGTGTCCAATCCAGTTATGCCTATATACTCAAGCCAAGGCTCGATGTACGTGGCATAAAATCAAATTCTCCGGTTCTAGGTTCAAGTTTTCCAACATCCTTGAGCACCTGCCGATATACGTTGGACTATGGCCCTTGGTACGTGGCAGGGGGGTTTTCACCCAAATAAGTGGCCCAGTTGTGAGGCTCTGTCCCGAACTATGGTTCTGGAAGAGAGCCCAACAACGTGAAAACCGGGACAATATAGGTAGGGTGATTTTTGAAATATGAGCACATGCAAGAAAACAGAGGGCTCTAAGTCCTAAAGAGATAGAATTTTGAAATATTTGAAGAAGCAAACATTGTTTTCATACAATTCCTAAATTGAGGAGTGTTGTATTAGACTTAAGTCTATGTGAGCATGAATAATTCTCCTCAATATGGTCCTACCAAACCATACCTAGTCTATATGCATTCCATGTCAGCTGGGTTCAAGTCTAGGCTCCTAGGTTCACATGATATCATAAAGCAAAGCTGACATTCCATGGAAATCGATTTTGACAATTTGAACTAAGTAGAGCATTAGATTGATCAGGCAAAGACAGGTCCCATCACGGTCACCAAACCTGTTATCATCGCAAAATTTTACTTTTGCAAATCAAACTGACCTTTGAAAAAGATTTTGAAAATAACTCGCCTCCGTTTTAAAATGCGGGAAAATTCCGTAGAATGGGACTCGCCTGTCGGTACGAGGTTCAACCGTTCCTGCCACCTTTAACAGGGGTAATTGAACCAAGGATCAATCTTATGCTCTACTCTATTAAACTTGTCTAAATCATATTCTAATTTCTAAATGCACATAGAATCAGGCATGTGCTATGAATTTTCAGAAAATGCACATTTGAAAACATGATGTTTGCTTTGAATGATTAAAATATTTAGAAAATGTAAATCTTGGAAATGATATCACATGAAAAATCGTGAAATGGGATTTGAAATGTACTTCTGAGAGAAGTAAAAATCGATTTTGAGGAATCCTTGACATTTGGTGAAAATCGATTCTGAGAGACTTGGTTTCTCTGAATTCAAACTTTGAAATTGAAATTCTAACTTAGAAAATTTGAATTTGAAACTTGGGAAATACTTGAAATATCATTGGCAAATCCATATTTTGATAAAATCGATTTTTGAATAAGACTTAGAAAAACTTTGATTTTTCTAACTTCAAACTTTGAAATTGACTGCATAACTTGAAAAATTGAGTTTATGAACTTGAGAAATACCTGAAATATTCTTTGAAATTCAATGCTTTTGGGAAAATCGATTTTGCTATAAGACTTAGGAGATTTTGAGGAATTCAATTTCCTTGACTTAGAATTTGAATTGGAATTGGCAAATGCATGAAATGAATGAATATGAATTTGAGGATTTGAGAAATATTTTTTGTATTTTTGAGAAATGCAGTCATTTTGAAGTTAGCCTAAGAGTGTAGGCTGAATGTGGCTAATGTGAAGATCATAAATCTAGGTATCATTCGTATTCTGACTATGGCCATAAATACAAATTCCACCAAGTTTATAAACTTCATAAAAGCTAGTGCATGTGCCATTCGTGTAGACCATGGTGAGTTTGAATATGCATGAATCATCATCCATCACACATTAACATTATTAAGAAGAAAATAAATTATATGCAATGCATCCTAAGCTAAGCAGGAAATGTAAATTCTTATTCCAAAGTTTAATTACAAATTACATCACTATTGAAATTTAAATACATGAAAAATAAAGTCTTTAATGTACCTACAAAACTAGAAAACTTGGTTAATGAAAATATGTTGGCTTTTCTAGATTTATCCAGCAATATCAGGAAATTGTTGGATTTTGCTAGATATCAGCCTTTTTGCCATGATTCCATTAAATCAAAATTGATAAAATATGAAATAAAATTGAATAAATATGAAAGAGATGATATGAAATTTCGAAATTGGGGTCAAAATGACCAAAATACCCCTAATAACAAGACTATGGCCTTGAAATTAGGGTTTTTAGAAAAATATTTTGATAAAATGCAAGTTTTAAAATTTGAATGGAATAAACTAAGCTAAATATGATGTGACATGCTTAAATATGTGAAAATTAGGGTTAGGGATTTCGAAATTGAGGTCAAATTACCTCTGATAGCAAGACTATGGCCTTGAAATTAGGGTTTTCTGAAATAGATTTTGGTAAAAATTTGGGTTTTATGACCTAAATGAAATCAAATAACTACAAAATTAAACCTAAAGTATCCTAAGATGCTTATGAACATAATAAAACCCTAAAACTACATGCTTATGCAAGAAAATCCAATAATATCACAAAAAATATGATTTCAACAGTGTTTTTGGAATTCTTCGGGTACCCTGTTTTGCAATTTTATTAATTCAGACATCAAATGGATTCTAAAATTCCTCAAATTCGGTACCTGAACTTGTTATAACCCTAATTTCGAATTGGAATTCTAAAAATAATTTTTTGACATTAAATTAATCCGAAAATTGCATTAAACCCTAAAAATATGCTATTTTTGACCTAGTTCACCAACCAGTCTCAGTCCAAGACCCGAACCAGGGGTCAAATCTCCTTGCAAATTTATGAAATTTTACAGAGACTAACTAAGAAGAAAAACAGAGATTTTCCAATTTAAAGATTTGAAAAAGCATCTCTAGTTAGGGAGAAACCTTTCCGGCAATCTAAGCTAAAATATATCACTTTTAACAGGGATTAAAACAGCTGTTTCAGATTGAAAATACAAACATAAATAGCAATCCTAAACACAAAATCTCTGAAATTTTAATAGTAAACAGTAGACATAAAAATAGCAATACTCACTTTTTACAGATCATGAATCGGATCTGTGGTTTGGGATTTATGACTAACACAAGTCTGATTAGGGTTTTGGTAAACCCTAATGAGTTTTAAATTTAAAAACAGATTCTCTGAAAGGGGAAAAATACTAAACAGTGATAAAAAAATCCTAAACTTTCACAGCAGACAGATCTACTCAATGTGAATCCATAGCACTTTACAGATCTAAAATCGGATATAAGATGAGAGAAATATCATAACAGCAAGTTACCTTCTTGATTTTAACCACGATTTTAAAGCTTTTAAAACCCGATTTGATGTCTGATTTTTTTGATAGGGTTCCCGAGATCCAAAACCTCTGATTTTTCTACAGTAACTCAATAACTCATGCATGCATCACATATAAAAAAATCAAAAATAAAAAATGAGTACTTTAATCTGAAATAACATTATCTTTACTCTTTTAAACCTAAAACACACAGAAATTTAAGAAACTTGGAAAACCATGCATTAACTAATGTAAATCAATAAAATAAACCATAAAACAGTAAATAAAAATTATTTCTATGCCATAGAACGTAAAACAAACATGAATAAACCATGAAAATAAAATAAAAACAGGGAATTAATGGCTGGAATTTGATATCACCTTTAAAACATAGATTTAACCCATTAAAAGGGTAAATCATATATTTTATTGGTTAATAATGTAAAGAATCATATTAAAATTAATTCTAATGGATTAAAATCCATGTAAATCACCCAAAACAGGGTTAGATCACCTTCTTGGATCGTTCTTGCTGATTCTTGATGGTTCTTGAGGTGAAACCATGGTTGAATCCATGAAATAGGAGGTATTAATGGCTAAAATTGATTTAAAACTATTAAAAACATGAAATAAAAGCTAAAAATTAAACAAAATAATTACCTTGAGGTAGCTGCAATGGAGGAAGGGCTGGAGAGGAGAGAGAAGCTCCAAGAATCCCAAGGAGAGCAAGTTGGAAAAATTGACCCCCTATGGCCTTCTATTTATAAAAAAATTTTAGGTTAAAAATCAAATGTTTTAAAAAAATTGGACTCTTCTAAGGAGGGGCGATTTTTGGGTGGAAAGACCTAACTACCCCTAGCCTAAATTATCTAAACTAGTGCCTAATTAACCCCTAGACTTTCCTAAAAAATCCCCAAATGTAATGCCACTTGGCATTTTCTACATTTGGCTTTTTAAAAACCTTTAAAAACCTTTAAAAACACTAGTTTTAAAAACTAACTTTCAAAAATGAGTTTTTCAAAATGGTTTTGACTCTTCTAAACCTCTAACACTAACCAAGACATCAACTAACCCTAGTCTAGCCCTGATTGACTCGAATATGGCACCACCCCGAGTGGGCCCTACTTGAGTTTTTTTCAAAAAGCGATTTTAAAACTTGAAATTGAAGGAGTTTTCAAAAGGATTTTTCAAAAGCAATCTTAAAACTAGAATTTTTGAAATGGCATAAGGTTCTAACTGAGTTAGAATTCCTCTGAATATGGTGCCAACTGAGTGGGCCCACATCGAGTTTTGGAAATTTTGAAATAAACACTGAAAATGGCTTTGAAAAGGGGTTAAAATCGATATTTAAACTTCAAGATTTCTGAAAATAGGGTCTCAAGCGAACTGGAACTCCGAGTTAGAGTCCTGAACTCTTAGGACTCTGAGATTTTAAATTTTAGAATTCAAATGTAAAAATTTTTGAATGATTTTATCAAGAAATGATGAAATAAGTCAGAAAACACAATCAGGGTTAGACTTCTAACTCGACCGAACTCTAAAATAGAGTCCTGAACTAACTAGACTCTGTAAAATGACCTAAATTTCGAAAACAAACGGAAAAGATTGAAAATGGAAGTAAAACAGACTTCAAAACAGACTCCTAACCGGATTAGGACTCTGGGACAGAGTCCTGATCGGACTGAAACTTTCAAAACTTTGAGAAATTTGATGAATAGAGGAATTCAGAAGCGACACCACCTCAATGGGTCTCATCTGTGAATTGAAATCGATTAAAATTTGAATTTGAAATGAATCCAGATTGTTTCCTTGAAAAAATATTTCGAAATATAAAGTCCTGGGGTTGGAAAATGACAGAGTATTGAATAAAAACCCAGGTTTTGAAATTGATTTTGAAATAAAAGCTTTAAAATTCAAATCTGGATTGAATGTTTTGAAATAGGAGTGCTGGATCTTGAAAATGAAATGCAATGACATGCAATGCTATGCAATGCGATGGAATGATATGCAGAATACATGCAATGATATGCAATAATCTGTGATGACCTATGAAATGGACAAACACTGGATGACGGTGAAAATTTGGGGTGTTTACAAAAACTCACCTTTAACCATCTTTTTAGAAAAACCTGAAAAGGAGGCCTTTTTTTGGAAAAACTAAGTTTCGAGGTTTAAGGGTCGAGTTAGGGTTTTGAAAACCCTAACTCGCCTTCCTCCCTCAGCCGCCGCTCTCTCTCCCTCCATGGCCTCAATTGACCCCTCTTCGCAGAACCTCCTTCCTTATCCTCCGCCCTTGATCACCATGGCCACTCGCCCGAACCTTCCATCACCAACTGCCCACGCCATGTGCGAAACCCCCATGTGCGAAAACTCCTTCTCGGACGCCTCCACCATCACCTTCTCGAAGCCTCCATGGCCTCCATCCACCATGTGCCCCCGATCACATGCCCTCCATCATCCGATCCTCTGCTTCTTCCAGGGTCGGACAATCATCTGCCCTCCATCGCCAATGGAATTCCCCTTTGCATTCTCCACCCTCGGATCGATGGTTCCAGACCAACAGCCACCGATCTCCAACCATATCTCTCCTTCCCAGAAGCCCCTATCCCTCTATAAAGAGGACACACAGAAAGAAAAGAAGGGGGGGACAAAAAAAAATACGATCGATTATTCCCGCTTCAGAGTTCCTACGAAATGGAGTTTTCATTTCCCTTCTCTTCCTCGATCAAGTGAAGAAAACTCTGCTATAAGGAGAAGTGAGTCGGCCTTCTCCTTCTTTCTTCGGTCCAAAGGGAGTTTTGTAGCAGAATCCCCGTGATCCTCAAAATCCCTGCAAGGAGATCAGAATTTCTGCAAAAACCAGGAAGCCATCCCCTACAATAAGATCGCTGGGCCAAGACATCCTTCTCTAATCGAAGCTCAGTCAGGTGCCCTCTTTTTTTTTCTCTCTTTCTCTTTTCTCGGCATTTCTTTGTCTTCCTTTTAGATCTTCTTATTTTAGCTCCATCAACGCACATCCTGTAAAACCCGACTCGCATATAGCAATGTCGGTTTATTTTGTGCAATACCAACGGAATGGCTCCATTCCAACACATTTTTTTGTTATTTTTGCTTGTTTGCTTTATTTTCTCTTCTCTTCGGTCATTGGGATGACCCTGTTGTTTTCCCATCTGTAATCGGCCTTGATCTTATTTTGTTCCCTCCTCTTTTCAGATAGGAATTTCGATTCCTTTATGATAATCTGCCGACATATTTCGTTTTTTTTTTTTTTTTTAAGTTTGTTCTCATGTAAATAATGATTATCTGTATATGTCTTCCCCGCTTTTACAATGCTCAATCCATTATTGTAACCTTTGTTGCATTCTTACTAAAAAAAAAAATCATTTTCGCATTCTGTGGTTATTTCCTTTTCATCAGTGGCATCTTGGTGTCTTTATTGAAACCTTACGCATATTCTTTTTTTTTTTTACGGCCCATTGATTTAATAGTATCCTTTATTACATTTCCTCTGTATATCTTGCTGTGGGACATGGGTTTTAAGTGTTTCCTTAGTCATATCAATGACTATATGATGACTTGGATGTTAGCGGTAATATCATATAGTCGTCCGATTGTCTGTGTATCTCTCTCAATAACCTGGTTAATCGTCATCCCTCTGATGGTTTCATGAGTTAAAAAGAATGCACACCCCATTGGTTTTTTTTAGCCAATCATAGAGCATCAGTGGTGGTAATTGCTGAATTAATTCTGCTGAGCTCCCTCTTGTTACTGTATGTTGGATGAGAAGAAAATTTTATGGGAAAAGCATCATTTCCTGAAAGTACTCCGAGGGAGGTGCGGCCATTCTGTGATGATATCTCCAAGGCTTGGTAACGTTATAAGGGAAGGATATCACCCGGGTATGCTTGTAACCCATCAATTGATAGGTTTTCAGCATATCGATCGATGTATTCCTAGCATGATGTGTTTGCAATATATTACTTTGGCTGTAAGGGCATAAGATTCACAGGTAAGATCTAATCCTGATGGTAATAGCTTGTGCCATTATTCTCGGTACCTGAGCACCCACCCGCCGACGAGTCACACGATGCACAACAGCAGTTCAGAGAATTCATTAGATCTCTAACATGTTATGATTATTCACCTTTTCCTTTTCCTTGTGGTAATGTATCTTATCTAATAGATCCTTTTGGATTAAGCTTGCAAAATTTCATTTAGTCCAGTGATATACCTGTATGTTTTCCCCTTCTCTCTCGTAAATTGATCATCGGCATCTGGGCGAGACTGAGATGGATATCAAGTACATGTTGGCCAATGAATCGTGTGGTACAGAATAGTGTTCCAGAGAATGTGTTAGATTCCCTTTTATCTTCTCTGTAATTTCTGCATTTAGTCTAATGAATCAATCTCCTGTTCATCTTGTTTTCCTGTTACTCATTTTCTTTTTTTTGTTATGACTAACTTCATTCTGCTGTCTTTGGTAGGCTAATATTAAGCATTCCTATCTCCCTCTATCTCTATCTTCAATACCATCTCAACGTACGTGTATGTACACGCCCTGAAGCATAACCCAGTGGCCTTACCTTTACACAGCATAAGCGTCATCCTGCATCTCATTCAGAGCTCACTAGGCGTTGGCGTCTGCATATTCTGACTTGGGTATGCTCTGTCTAAAATCAATCTAGACATTTTTCCTCCCTGCTCGTTACCTTTATGTTTTGTTCAATCATTGTATTTTCGCCTATGGCTCATTCTTTTCCTTTTTTTTTACTCATTATGAAATTTTTGTTTTTTTTGGTTTGATTCCTGTTTTCTTGTTGACAGTCGGCGTGCACTTGTCATTTTTTTTGATGCCTTGTATATATTATGATGTAATTTTTTTTTTTACTATTATTGTTGTTATTATTATTTCTTATTGATCAGGATTATTAGTTCTGTTTGGTTTTTTTTTTTTTTTGGGGACTGGTTCTAATGACAAGAATGAAGATTCAGGATCATGACCAGAATTGCTTACATTTCTAATGGAGAAAACCTATATATATATATATCACTGTTTACCACAAAATTGATTCTGGGTCTTGGGATCAAGACATCACGACCAGCAACAGGATGGTGGAACATAGTGTTTGTCATTCCAAATTGGGCTTGTCCCCTGCTACTAAGGCTATTTCCAAGACATAGGGTCAAAATTCTGAGCCCTCAATACCTCTTGCTGTAGGTATCTCAACAGCATCCTGCTGTTGCCGATTCACTAACACTACATTTTCTAGCCTTCACCTCTAGAAAATACCACAGAGCTGAAATACTTTTCCATTGATTCACAGAGAAACACTGTGGCTTCTCTTCCTCATGGCAATTCATAAAAAAGAACTGTCATAAATAGTGATTTCCCAAAGTGGTTCATCACAAGCTGCTTGGCTATCATATTTCATAAATGGTTCATCTTGGACCGTCTCGGTCCTTGCTTTCATCCAGTCTCATTACCTACAGTCCACTAGCTCATTTGTCATATATATCTATATATATATATACATATATGTCTATATATATATATGTATAACATATGCATGTATATACACATATGTATAAGCATCATCCTTCCATCATTCATGTCTTGGTATATGAACGTTTTTTGTGATATATGCAATTTCTTTTCATTTTTCATTATTAATCAAGTGTTTTGCAGGGAATGTGAGGAGAGCATCATCATTTGAGATTTATATTTTCAAATATAATTTTTGTTTTAATAATTCAGATCTTAATGAGAATCTACATTTCTTGCTTTAGATTAGAATGAATGAGCATTGTAAAATACCATGAATTACTTGTTTTCATGCTTTTTTTTGCCTTTATTTCTCAAAATCTCACATTGGTGAAACACGAATGGCACGTGCACCATTTCGTAAGAGGTAAATTAATCCTAAGTTGATGATCCACATCAATGGCCATAGTCAGGGTGTGGACAAAACTTAGTAATTTTATCTTTTACAAAATAAACACTGGATCCACACTGGATCCGTTTTCAAAATTCATCATATTTCCTTAAATATTTTCTCCTTTTATTAGAATTTAACTTAAAATTGATTCAAAATGTATACCAATGGCCATAGTCAGGGTATATTGAGAGTTAATTTCATTTTAAATTCTATAAAAGCACCAAATGTGTTTCATTCTCCACCTGAATTTAAATATAGATTATTATATAATACATTCAATGACCATAGTCAAGGATGTATTATATTTTCAATCTTGTTTTAATTCATCCAAAGAATGAAATAGCTTTTCAAAATCCAATTTCAAATTCTTTAAATTCATTCATCATTTAGGATAGAACTACATCATATTTTCCAAAATTCCTTTTTCAAAACTCCAAGTAATGTAAATATCTTCCTCAATCTATCTTCAATCCTTCTCAAATCCAATTCATCCTTTCATTTTTTTCGAAATTCCATTTTTAATCTCAAAGTTCAATTCAACTTTGAGATTTCAAATTCATTTTTATATATTCAAATTCAAACCAGATTTCAAAGTTCAATTTGACTTTGAAATTTCAAATTCATTTTCAAAAGCTCCAATCAAACTCAAAGTTCAATTTAACTTTGAGATTCTTAATTCATTTCAAACTTCAAATCCAAGGTCTAAATTGACTTTGGGATTCATCTATATATTCAAAATTCAATTTCTAAAATTCCTTTTCCCAAATTCAAATCAGACTTAGAAATTCTTGATTCATCTTCTGAATTTAACTCCAAATCCATTTTAAGATCCAAGATTCAACACTCATATTGGATCTCAGACCTCAGATCCAATTTACTTATAGGATCCATAACCAATTTCACTTTGGATCTTAGACTTCAGATCCAATTTTCCATTTTAGGATCTAGAACCAATTTCACTTTGGATCTTAGACTTCAGATCCAATTTTCCATTCTAGGATCCAGAACCTAATTCTACATTGGATCTCAGACTTCAGATCCAAATCCATTCTAGGATCCAGAACCCAATTCTACTTTTGGATCTCAGACTTCAGATCCACTCCATTTTAGGATCCAGAACCCAAGTCCATCTTGGATTTCAAATCTCGGATCCCATTCTGTTTAGGATCCGGTATCCAATTCCAATTTTAGATTTCAATTTCATCTAATCTGAATCTCTTAAAACCATTTCTGTTCTTAAATACCATTTGATTTCTCAGATCCATTCTAAATTTCAAAAATTCAGAAATCCAAAATCGATTCCATCTCAAATGTTCATTTCCTTTCCTAAATTCAAATTCAAAGTCCATTTCTGATTTTGAAACTTCATTTCCTCTCATTTCAAAGCTTCAACTCATTCTTTCTCAAAATCAAGATTTATTTTTCCAACTCTGATTTATTTCAAAAAAATTAGAACTTCTCTGATCTATCTCAAGTTCTAAGTTAAATTCAAACATTTCTTCACTCCCTTATCAAATTTCATCTCAGAATACTTGGAAATTTCTAAATCAAATTTTTCAAAAGAGCATACATCCTTGCATTGCACAAGCATGATTCTTTGTGCATTTAGACTTAGGATAAATTCTTAGATTGTATTTTAGCAAAGCAAAAGGCATATATTCGATCCTTGGTTCGATTACCCCTGGTAAAAGCGCCAGGAACGGTCGAACCTCGTACCGATGAGCGAATCCCGTCTCTCCATTTTTCCCGCAATATTTTCAAAACGGAGGCGAGTTAAATTTCTAAATATTTTTCAAATCAAGGTCAAATGAGACCGCGCAAAAGAGTTCCTCTTCTCTTTCTCTTTTCTTTCTTTTATTCTTCTCCCTTCAAAAAGGAGGAAAATAGAGGTTAGAAAAGGAAAAGAGAAGGAAGAGAGAGAAACCACAAGAGAGGAAAATTTTTGCGATGATCACAGTTTTGGCGACCGTGATGAGACTCGTCTTCGTCCGGTCGAATTTATGCCTTTACTTTGCTTTTATATAATCTAAGTCTTTATTCTAACATATGTCAGCTACATTTCCATGCAAACCTTAGGAGCCTAGACGCTGTCCTAAGCTGACATCTTTGCATATAGGATCTAAGTATGGTTTGGTAGGACCATATTGAGGAGATTATATCCATGTTCACATTAGACTTAGGTCTTAAATACAACTCTCCTCAATTTTTAGGGATTAAATGCAAACAATGTATGCAAGTGTATGCTTCTCTTTATTTAAATCTATCTCTTTAGGACTTGCATTAGAGCCTTCTGATTTTATTGCATGTTGATCATATTTTGAAAACATCCCTACCTATATTGTCCCGGTCTTCACGTTGCTGGGCTGTCTCACTGAACCATAGTTCGGGAGAGAGCCTCACAACTGGACCACTTATTTGGGTTCGCGCCCCCCTACCACGTACCTAAGGGCCATAGTCCAAGGTATATCGGTAGGTGCTCAAGGATGTTGGGAAGCCCTTACCTTAGAACCGGAGAAATATCTTATATGCCACGTACTTCGAGCTTCGGCTTGAGTATATCGGCATACCTTGATTGGAATCAGATGATCTGAACCATAGAGTTAGGATTAAGGTCCTACAAGCTATTTCAAATATTGCATATAGAGTCAGCCTTTAGAGGAGTGCTGTGTGCGCATCCTTGTTTGTGCAGCTATGATTGTGTAATTTTTTATTGTATTCTCCTATATATGTCGAACCTTCTTTTTTCAAAACCCTGGGTGTATACTATTCAAAATTTTCCTCTATTTTTCAAAAGACACCAGGTGTATATTTTTCCTTTACCTACATTCTTTCTCTTTTTGTGTGTCAAAATTTTCTTAAAAGCCCTGGAAAGTCTTTTCCTAAAGCCCCTTGGTCTTTCAAAATTTTCCAGGAGTTTTGTCTATCTTCTTCTTTCATTAAAATCTGTCTGTAAGTCCTGCACTCTATCGGATTCTCTTCCTCTTTTTCGCCTCAGTATCACTCTGATGGCATCCGAATCTCCCGATGCTATCTTTCCTTGGGATCATGTCTTCTATCAAATAAGGGATGGAACCCCAGATCATCGGGTCATCCAGTCTCGTACCTTCTTCCCTCGGTGGTACTATTCTTGGTTCACCGCCTTCTCGCGTATGTTCCCAAACCACTTGGATGATTGTGGATTGGAGATGGCATCGGCAGTTGGCAAGCGAACCATCAACGGCAGTCTGATTCAAGCTATGGCAGAGCGGTGGAATCCGCGTACCTGCACGTTTTGGTTTCCATGGGGAGAAATGACTTTGCTAATGGATGAGTTCAATGATATCATGGGATTGCTAGAACCAGCTGGTCAGCCAGATGACCCGGTCGAGCAGCAATTCTTGATCAATGTCAAAGGGGTAGATGTTCGAGAAGCATTGGCCAGAGCTACAGGGAGCAGATCCTAGACTCTCACAGAGATCAGCGGAAGTCAGTTTATCGATCTGTTCGAACTCTACAACAAATATGGAGCCTACGAAGAAGTCGATACCTTATCTCGAGCAGCGAAAGAAAGAATTCAACATGCCATGGTCCTATGCATAGTGGGGCTGGCATTCTTTCAGGATGGTCAGAATTTCATCGATGTCAAAGTCGCTCAACTCTTTCGAAGATGGGGAAGCAAGCAGACTCGTCAGCTTTCAGTATCCATGGCAGCTCTAGCCTTTCTCTACAGAGGTTTAGCTCATTTCGCCCTCGGAGAAACCATTTTGGTAGAAGGGTGCACGTATGACTTGCAGTCGTGGTTCCTGCGACATGTACCGTCAAAAGCCAGTTCTTTCAGATTCAGCAACAAGCAGCCGAAGTCAGCCATTCAGTACCGAGCTTTGATCGAGAAACTGCATCAGGAGGAAATCGTTTGGGATTTCTTCGACAGAAGAGAGACCGTTCCTCGCTACACCTATGCTCGTGACAAGCGCTACAAACTGCTCGCCCCTTTCTTCTGCGTAGACTATCAGCCAGAGAGGTGTCTTCGACAGTTCTCACAGCGGCAGATTCGTGTCAACACCCGCTTTCCGACAGGCCGCATGCCAGAGTTCGATCTACGGTCGGATCAGTGGTCTGGAGCATACCACGTTGCCAAATACACTTGGGACTCCTTTATTCCTTTGTCTATATTTCCCGGTCCTAATGTATCATCAGAGTATCGAGAATGGTGGCAAACTGTCTGCCCACCTTCTCTTTGTATTTAAATTTTGTCATCTATGAAAATGCAAACTTTTGTCCTGATAAAAAGCTTTTATGGCCAAATCTTATTTTGTTTCATGTAGTTATGGATTCATCCCCAGTGATGAGACCCATTTTATATATTCTTTTATCCCTCGTCGTGATGGATGACCTCGCCTAGGTCATAAGGTGCATTTTGTCGCCATAAAAGGGTGACACAATCATCGCAAAAATTTGTGATGACCCAATCCCTGGTGATGGGATAACTTATCTAAAATGTCTATCAATTCCTTCCCTCATGTTTTTTTTCTAAAAGAAATCACATTTTCAAAAATTTCCTCTGAACCCTAACCATTCCTTTCACCTTCACAGGAAATCACTGGCATTGGCAAAATGGTTGTAACAAGAACAAGAAAAGAAACAGCTCCTCGACACAGCGACAGCGAGGCCGAAGGGATGGATTCTCCCAAATCGGTCAGGGGACAGAATCAAGCAGATGATATAGATCCTTGCCATGTATAATCTGTTCAAAAGAATGATGACTAAAATGATGTCCGAGCAGGCCGAGGCCAGTCAGAAAGAAGTTGCTCCAAAAAGCAAGCCAAAGAAGAAGGTTGTGAAGAAACCAGTCAGGATTGTTAGAAAAAAAGTCTAGCCCGACACCGCTTCTGAAGAAACAGAGTCAGTAGAAGATGAATCGGAAGAGGAAGAGCAACTTGTTTATCAGAATCCTCCACCGCAGTTTGTGAAGACCGCTGCAGATCCCGAATCAATAAACAAGCCCGTTCTGGTTAGTGACCCAATGCAAGAACAGATGAAAGAAATGAATCAGGCTATCAAGGATATTCAGGCCAAAAGCAAGGGCAAGCAGACCTACTCTGGTGAAGATTTTTACCATGGCCTGGACGGGGATGACAATCTCGAGAATCTCCCTCGGAAGTTCCTTAAATTTGATGGAACCAGCAACCCCAAGGCTCATTTGGACACCTTTTATGCCGAATGCAGCCATTTCAGGAAAGACAATCGGGCGTTATTCATCTGCTTTCCTCGTAGCCTTGAAGGGGTAGCGGCCAGGTGGTATGCAGACCACATTAATCCTATCGAACTACGAGAGTTCGATAAGGTCGTGAACTTGTTCATTGAGCGCTTCATGTTTAATGTCGAAGCTTCACCAACCCTCAATCATCTGTACAGTTTAAAACAGATGGAGAATGAGAAAGCCAGTGAATTTATCCACAGGTGGAGAAGCACCTGTAACAGAATGAAAGTTCTCATCCCTGAGGAGCACGCTTTGCAGATTATTCTGAATAATTTTGCCCAGCCTCTGAGGAACCTCATTTCTACTTCGCCTGCCAAATCATTCATCAAACTGATTGAGAGAGCCGAGTGGCTCGAGACCGGCCTGGATAATGGTCTGTATGAGGGTTACCCTTTCGTTCGAGGAAACCCTGAGCAGAAGAAAAAGGCTCATGCTGCTTATTCCACGGATTTTTCAGACAACAGCGGTAGTTCTGGCAAAAAGAAAAGCAAGAAGAACCGCAGCAAGAACTCAGGGCATCCCAGGGCCGAAAGAACAAACTCTGCAGCCCAGAAGGGAAAATTTGTTAAGCCACAGCCCGTCCAACCAGTGCCCCAGCCAGAAGCAAAGCAGCCAGAAAAGCCGAAGCACGAAGGTTGGAGTTATGATCGGGAATTTTCAGCCCTGGAACAGTCCCGCGAAGACATCTTGGAATATATGATGTCTAAAGGAATGATAAAACTCCCCAAAGTGGCAGATCCTCCCGTCGCTATGGGTAAATGGACTGATAAATTCTGCAAGTTCCATCGAACTGTCGGACACGACACCGAACACTGTTTTGTCCTCAAAACATCATTCAGGATTGTATTGACAAGAACATGCTGATTGAGGACGAGGATGAGCAGCCAGAAATCTTGTCCAAGCCATTTCCTAAACATTCAGCTTCGGTCATCACAGAGCAGGCATTCTCTCTTCAAGATAGCATCCAACCATGTTCTAAACAGGACATTCAGGATCAACATCAGGTCCTAGTCCTTCGCCAGGCATAGTCATCCGTCAAGAGGGCGGATGCCACTGCATCTTCCAGCAAACCAACAAAGGCAACGATGGAAATTGCCAAGATGGTCCCCAGAATCCCGAAGCGCTTTATCAAGGCAGCTTCAAAGAAAGAAGAAGCTTTCGAGTCAGTTCAGAAGCCGATCACTGCTTTGTCCAACATTTCCATCCTGGACCTGACCCACGCTTCACCAGAGCACCAGCAAGTGCTAGAAGATCTGCTCAGAAAGATCAAAGTCAAACCTAGCACAACACCGCAAGACATGGCTTAGATCGTCAATCAAGCAATGACGAATGCGCCAATCACCTTTTCGGATGAGGATTTGCCAAAACCTCATTCATTCCACAACAATGCACTTTACATAGTCGTGCGAACCAGGGGCATGACAGTCCCTCATGTGCTCGTTGATGGAGGCAGTAGCCTCAATATCTACCCTGAGATGACGGCCAAGGCATTGGGCCTAAAAGAAGAGGAATATACCCCGGATCCGATCATGATCTACGATTTTGATAACCATGGGCAGACAGCCAAGGGGAAGATATTTCTCAAAATTTTTATCAACTATTCGGTGCATACGGTCCTGTTTCATGTGGTCAATGTGCCACCAACATACAATCTGTTGCTTGGGCGCACCTGGATCCACAACGCCAATGCAGTCCCATCAACCCTTCACCAGTGTATCAAGTGGTCGAAGAGAGACATGATCACTACGGTCCTAGGAGAGGATCCGGAAGAACGACTCCCGCAACCGATGATTCCCCGTCCTACTTTCACTGCCGACATCCCGAGCATCCGGGAAGCCGAAGAAATTGATCTAAGTGAAAGTCTGGATATGCTAAATTTGAAAGAGGTCCAGCCAACAGAAAATGTCACCGCAGTTGTTCAGTGGCAGGGACCTCGCTTCTTCAAGCTAGGAGGACGCCTCGATTGCACTTCATTCAAAGATCACCCTCTGTTTCCTCAGTTCTCAAAAGCTAAGAAAGGGTTTGATCTTCTGATGAAGCACGGGTATCAGCCCTTCAGGGGCCTGGGCAAAGATGAAGACGGCATCCTAGAGCCGATCATCCCCGCTCAGCATGTCGCCGATGCAGGCTTGGGTTTTACAGGTCAGTCATCCGGCAGAAAGACCATCTTCATCAAGGGACCCCAGTGATGAAGACAATGCCAATGTTTTCTGTTTTCTTTCCCTTCTGTCATCTTGTAAGGGCAAGATCTGCCCCAGTCTCTTTCTTTTCTTCAACAATCGTTTGTAAATATCAAAGTTTGCTTAATCAATGAAAAGTTTTGTTTGCTCTATTCATCTAGGTGTACACGAATTCTTTGCTTATATTCTTGTCTATGTTGTCATTCTCCGTTTTCTGTACAAAAGGCTATTTTTCGAACATTTTACATTTTTCTCAAAGGCCTTCTTTTCACTGTCAGGATTGCCGGAATCATGGCTCCTAAATTGTTCAAAAGGCTCGTTATCAATACCAACCTTTTTCAAAATAAACCGGCCAGAACATGCAATGCGAAGGCAGGAACAGAAGTCAGCAAAGTGACAGGGCAGATTAGAGAAATAGCAGAGTTCGATCCAACAATTCAAGAATTGCCAGAATTTACCAGTGTTCAGAAGCAGGATGAACCATCGCCGTTGGTTCGGGATCCGACAGAGGATGTCAATATTGGTTCGGAAGACGATCCAAGAATCCTTAAAATTGGTTCCAGTCTAAGTTTAGATGAGAAGGAAAGGCTCATCTACTTCCTCAAACAACATCAGGAAGTCTTCGCTTGGACTTATGAGGATATGCCAGGCTTAGACTCCAAATTAGTCGAGCATCGCCTTGTGTTGAAGCCGGATTGCAAACCGATCAAGCAGAAACTAAGAAAAATGGATCCTCGGGTGGCACCGCAAGTCAAAGGACTTAAAGATTTGTTAAAAGAAGGGTTCATTCGGACCATTGAATATCCAGATTGGTTGGCGAACATCGTGGCGGTTCCCAAAAAGAATGGCAAAGTTCGGATTTGTATCGATTTCAGAGATCTGAACAAAGCCACCCCAAAGGATGATTATCCACTCCCCAACATCGATCTTTTGATCGATAGCACGGCGGGCCACGCCATGTTTTCCTTTATGGATGGATACTCAGGCTACAATCAAATCAAATTGGCCGCTCGTGACCAATCCAAAACTTCCTTCACCACGCCTTGGGGTACCTTTTGCTATACAGTCATGTCGTTTGGACTCAAGAATGCCGGGGCAACCTACCAAAGGGCTATGGCAGTGATTTTTCATGATCAGATGCACAAGAACATGGATGCCTATGTGGATGACATCCTGGTCAAATCAAAAGAAGGAGAAGATCATCTTGATGCTCTTGGCCAAGTCTTTGAAAGACTTATTCTCTACAAGCTGAGGCTCAACCCACAGAAATGCGTCTTTGGAGTAGAGTCAGGCAAGCTGCTTGGCTACATGATCAGCAAGAAAGGCATAGAGGTGGATCCTGCCAAGGCAAAGGCGATCATTGATATGCCGCCTCCCACCAATCTTAAAGAACTGCGAAGCCTTCAAGGTCGTATTCAGTCTATCCGGCGCTTCATCTCCAAATTGGCTATGAGATGCGAGCCCTTCAATCACTTATTAAGAAAAGAAGTGAAATTCGAGTGGGGACCAGAATGTCAGCTCTCGTTTGAGCGCATCAAGCAGTATCTCCTCAATCCACCTGTTCTGAAGCCACCAGAACTTGGAAAACTGCTTCTCCTGTATATTTCTGTCAATCAGAATGCGTGTGGCGGATTTCTTGCGCAATATGAGGAAGGCAGCCGGATAGAGCATGCCATCTACTACATCAGCAAGACCTTCATCGATTATGAGAAGAGATACTCTCAGATGGAAAAGACATGTTTAGCCTTGGTATGGATGTGTCAGAAGCTGAGACATTATCTCCTGGCATCGGAAATCAAAATTCTGTCAAGGCTCAACCCTCTCAAATACATCCTTGAGCAGCCTTTCCTTACTGGACGGATTGCGAAATGGCAAGTCCTCCTGATGCAGTATGATTTGGAGTACGTTTCTCAGAAATCAGTCAAGGGCCAGTCCATCGCAGATCAGTTGGCAGATTTTCCGTTGACAGAAGAGATAAAGGCGGAAGACGATTTTCCTGACGATCGCATCTGTAACATCCGAGAATCTCCAGTCTGGACTCTATTCTTTGACGGAGCCAGAAATATGTCCGGTATAGGGATTGGGATCTTGTTGATTACTCCTGAAAAGGAGATGCTCCCTTATTCCCTCAAGCTCGATTTTCAATGTACTCACAACATGGCCGAGTATGAAGCTCTAATACAAGGCCTCAAGATTTTGCAAGACTTTGATGTCAAGAGAGTACATGCCTTTGGCGATTCATTGCTTGTTGTTAGCCAAGTTAATGCTGAATGGCAAGTCAAGGATTCAAAGTTAATTCCCTATCAGAAGATTGCTTTAGCTCTCATAGGAAACCTTGAAGAATTTCAGCTCAGCCATGTCAAGAGGGAATACAATCACATAGCCGATGGCCTGGCCTGTTTGGGCTCTATTTTGTCATTTAAAGATAGTGAATCCTGTCGTTCCTTCGAGATCGGCAGACTTGATCAACCTGCCTGCATTCCAGTTGAGCAAGTGAACCAAGCCGTGCAGAAGGAGAAGCCTTGGTTCCAAGACATCAAAAGCTTCATCGAAACTGGTGAATTTCCACCAGCAATGCCAAGAAGGGAGCAACGTGCGATCCAACGTATGTCAGCCCGTTATTTTATCCTTGCCAATACTCTCTACCGTCGTGGGTTCAGTTCTGAGTATGCCAGATGCTTAGATGAAGGCGAAGCCATGGAAGTTGTCCAAGAGGCACATGAGGGAATTCGTGGTAGCCACGTCGGCTATCAAACGCTCGTCAAGAAGATTATCCGGGCAGGATATTACTGGAAAACCATGCAGCAAGATTGCCATCGATTTGTGAGAAAGTGTGTCAAATGCCAGATGCATGCACCTTCCATTCATGTGCCTGCCGCATACTTGCAGTTTGTGGTTTCTCCTTGGCCCTTTTCGATGTGGGCCTTCGACGTGGTGGGTCCAATCACTCCTTCAGCATCTAATGGCCACAAATACTTCCTCGTAGCTACAAAATATTTCACCAAATGGGTCGAAGTTGTAACTCTGCGAATAGTAGAAGGACGACATGTGGTTTCGTTTATTCATAAAAATCTCCTTTGTCGCTTCGGCGTCCCACATGACATTGTGTCTGACAATGGGAGTCATTTCAAGAATGAGAAGATGAAGACCTTCTGCTCGAAGTTCAGGATTCATCACCACTTTTTAGCTCCTTATTACCCTCAAGGAAACGGCCAGGCAGAGGCCACTAACAAGATGTTGATCCGCATTCTAGAAAGGACTGTGGAAACAGACCGTGATTGGCACGAGAAGATGCACGATGCACTTTGGGCGTACCGAACCACCATTCGAACCCCAACCAATGCTACGCCTTCAGAGCTTGTTTATGGGACAGAGGTAGTGTTACCTCTCCACGTTCAGAAGCCCGCACTCAAGTTTGCGTCGCTCATTGAACTTCCGCTTGATCAGTATCAGCAGCAGAGATTGGTACAACTTGATCTATTAGACGATAAAAGACTCAAGGCAGCAGAGCACGCTCAGGCCTATCGTCAGAGGATAGCTAGGCACTACGCCAAGTCAGTTATTGAGAGAAGGTTTCGATTTATGATTTTGTGCTCAGATCGACAGCTCATCTCAAGCATCGGCCGAAGGGCAAGTGGTCACCCAATTGGGAAGGCCCTTATGTAGTTAAAGAAGCATTGCCTCGCAATTCCTATCGTCTGATCAACGTAGATGGGGCGGAACTGCCAGATCCTATTAATGCCCTACATTTGAAGAGATTTTACACTTAAATTCCTAGCCTTTTGTACTCTTCAAAAATCTCTCTCAATAAAGCGACGATTTTCTATTAAATTCTCACATCTTCTCCCTGATACTGGGGCATTTTATTTTGATCTATACATGTCTTCCTTCGTCATATGCAGGCAGGATTAGACGAACTCTTTTTCTGAAAAACTTATCAATTTTTCAGTTAATCTATTTTTATTTAAATTGCATCTATTTCATTTTCCGATTTAATTGAATTTTCATCGATTTGTTATCCATTTTTATCATTTGTCAAGTTTTATCAAGTTTTTATCAAACTTTTAAATTTTATCGATCTTTTATTTTACATCCCTTTCAGGTTGAGGGATAAAAACCTGAACTACTTCCCATAAACTCTTCAATTCATATCAACCTTTATTCATTCTTCTTCGGGATAAGGGAAAATCCTGAAGTCATCAAAGTTCAGACCATCTTGGGTCAAGAATCTTGAATAAATCTTTGTAAATCGTCGGAATCTATTCATGCTTTTTGTCAATCCTTTCAATCCGACTCTTGGGTAGGAATTATCTCCTTCTCATCTAGGTTCCGACTCAAATTTTCCTTTTTTTGCATATTCTCATTTCTGAAGTTTCAAGTTCCGACTTGAACTTCCTTTTGAATCCAATGCTCATGTTGGACAAATTGTTGTGTTGAGAATGCAAGTTTCCAAACTCAATTCTCATTCATTTTCTTATATTTCAAAACCGGGTTCCGACTCGGATTTTCCTTTTTTTTGTATATTCTCATTTCTGAAGTTTCAAGTTTCGACTTGAACTTTCTTTTGAATCCAATGCTCGTGTTGGACAAATTGTTGTGTTGAGAATGCGAGTTTCCAAATTCAATTCTCATTCATTTTCTTATATTTAAAAACCGGGTTCCGACTCGGATTTTCCTTTTTTTGTATATTCTCATTTCTGAAGTTTCAAGTTCTGACTTGAACTTCCTTTTGAATCCAATGCTCGTGTTGGACAAATTGTTGTGTTGAGAATGCGAGTTTCCAAACTCAACTCTCATTCATTTTCTTATATTTAAAAACCAGTTTCCGGCTCAGATTTTTCTTTTTGTATATTCTTATCTTTAAAGTCTCAAGTCCCGACTTGAACTTCCTTTGAATCCGATGCTCGTGTTGGATAAATTGTTGTGTTCAGAACTCGAGTTTTCAAACTCAATTCTCACTCATTTCTTATATTTGAAAAAACTGAGTTCCGACTAGGATTTTTCATTTTCCCTAAATTTTCATCAAATGTCTATTCTATCTCCCCTTCAGGATAAGGGATAATCCTGAAACACCGACAATCATTCTCGCTTAATTCTCAAGTATCTTTGAATGTCGGTCTCATTTTTCAAATCCTCCTTTTGAAAACCCAGTACTCGTACTGGTATGCCTTTTGAAAACCCAGTACTCGTACTGGTATGCATTTTGAAAACCCAGTGCTCGTACTGATGTGCATTTTCAAAACCCAGCGCTTGTACTGGGGCATTCTTTTGAAATCTAGTGCTCGTGCTGGTACATCTAGCGCTTGTGCTAGTTGATTGGCTCGTACTAGCGTGCATTTTTGAAAACCCAGTGCTCGTACTGATGTGCATTTCCAAAACCCAACACTCGTACTGGGGCATTCTTTTTGAAATCCAGTGCTTGTGCTGGTACATCTAGCGCTCGTGTTAGTTGTTTGGCTGACTGATCAGTTAGCCCTCCAGGTTCAGTCGTTGTACTAACCAATCATCAACAATTCAAGCTCTAAATTCTCGATTTCAATTTTCGGGTTACCATTTTATCAAAAATCAATCATCTTTTCTTGCGAAGGATCCTCTTTAGGGAGAGTTCGAGGGAGCTCGTTCCTTTTGCATGCAACCATCTTACGTTCGCAAGAACCCTCTTCCAGGGAGAGTTTGAAGGGACTCGTTTTCTTAGCAAACAGTTTGCAAAACAACAACCAGCTTTACACAAAAGAACCCTTTTTGCTAGGGAGAGCTTCGACGGAAGCTCGTTTCTTTTTGTGGCCCCCATTTTTCTCATCTTTGGCCAACCTCTTCACAGAGGACCCTCTTCTAGGGAGAGTATGATGGACTCGTTCCTCTGTGATACATTCTCAACTTTGTTTTCGGCCGCCTTTCCATAAGAGAAGCCTAGAGATAGGGAGTTTTGACGAAAGCTTAATTTCTCTTCGACAGTTCCGTTTTACAAACACCTCCTCTTTCAGGGAAGAGAGGAGTATTTCCAACTTCCCATTCAGGTAAGGGCTTAAGCCTGAGTCTCTCTTTTTGGGGAAAAAGAGAGGAGAATTTTGTCACGGACGTGTCGACTCGATATCAAGCGATTTTCTCTCATCAGGGATTTATAAAATACTTTTGCCAATTTGCTATCAAAAGTCATTGTTGATCTCAAGGTTTTCTTCGCACAAAGAATTATCTCAGGCTACCTTTAGTATTATTTCCAAAAGAGTGAGACTTTTGCAAAATAAGAACTAAATTCAAGCTGTTTCTGTTAGTCAACCAAGAGGATAAAGAAAAATCTTCGATATGACCGGCAAAGGAAAATCCAATGATGTTGAAAAGCCATAAGTGAACTGATATTGATCATAGCTGTGGCGCATTCTTAAAGATTATTCTTCTGGCAGTAAGATAGTGGAGATATCCTGGGCAGTAAAAAGAACCTACCCAATCCATATATCCTCAGTCATCTAAGCTGCAATCAAATATCCGCAAAAGGGATCTCTCAATTGTTGTCAAGATGAAGGCAAATTAAGCGAGTAGACCCCCGGGGCCAAAGAAGATTTGAAACATCTCCAAGATGAAGGAGTTTGTGACAGATCCTTCCAGGGAAAGTTCGGATCACCGTCAAGATGAAGGCGGATGCGATGAACCTACCGACAAACCCTAAAAGATATTTGATTTTTGCTATCATTTAGAGATTTCAACACAAGAACCAATGTCATAATTCCTGAGAAAGAAAAAGAAGGATCGGAGCATCTCTAAGATGAAGGAGTTTGTGACGTACCCTTCCTCGGAAAAGAGAGAAAAGTCAGGACATCCCCAAAATGAAGGAGGATGTAAAAAGAACCCAGAAAAGGTCCATGGTTCAAATAAGTGCAAAAAGATCATCATGGAAAAATGCCCAGGATATCAAACTGTCCAAAATTGTCAAGAATCATCTTTATCTATGCGAAATTCTTTATCAATATCTTTTTACTAAATTGCTTTTATGAAGCTAAAAATGTTTCCTCTCTTTCATATCAAGGAAATTGATATCTTCCTCGAAGAAACTCAACAACAACAAATTCGAATTTGATTCTTGATTCTACAGAGTTAGCCCAATTGGAGCTAATACTCTAGGTAGAAAGAGGTGATATTTCCACACATGAGCACAATTCAATCATTCTGAATCAACTACAATTTTGGCATCTTATTGGCAATACTTTCTCATTATCCCAAAATGAAGTATGAACTTGAGGATCGTTTTGACGTATCCTGACGTCATCCCTCCTTAGGACTGAAAAGTCCTTTCCTTCCGCCTGATCCGAGCATTCTCAGATCTGCACACTTCCTTGTGTTCCCCACTGTCTCGCCATAGACAGTTCCCGCTCAGGATAAGGGTTAAACCTGAACTTTTTGCAAAAGATCTGTTATTGTCAAAAGCTATTTTCAGTCTCAGTAATGAGGCGCCCAAGAACAATCCCTTTTCAAGCTTTAGGGACCCCCATTTTTATCCTTTTGCAAAACCCCTCTTGGACTTGTTGTGCAAAGTCTAGAGACCCATCACAGTTTTCCTCGCTCCTCAAGGATTCTGTATCCATTGAGGCTAAGGATTAAACCTGTTACCTCGCTCCTCGAGGTACCACCCAAACCTTCTGTGAGAGGTCGTCTGTTTTTAGAAAGCTGATTTTAGTCTCAGCAATGAGGCGCCCAAGATCATCCCTTTTCCAAGCTTTAGGGAATCCCTTGATTTTCTCTTCTCGCAAACCCCTTCTGGATTTGTTCGTCCAAGTTCCGAAGGCCCCATCATGGTTTCTTCATCCGAGGATTCCGTATCATCGTCCCTTTCAGGTTAAGGGTTAAGCCTGAACCTCACTTCACGAGGTACCTTCCGTTCAGGTTAGGGTTAAACCTGAGTCCCATTTCCGACTAGATGTCCTTTCTAGTCTCATCACGGTTTCTCCATTCGAAGATTTCGCATCATCTCCCACTCAGGTCAAGGGTTAAACCTGAATCTCGCTTCGGCGATGCATTTGTTGTCCCATCACGGTTTCTTCACTCAAAGATTCTGTATGGTCGTCCCTCTCAGGATAAGGGTGAAGCCTGAACCTCGCTCTGCGAGGTACCTTCCTTTCAGGTTTGGGTTAAACCTGAGCCTCGTTTAGACGAAGTAATCCTTCCCGTCCTATCATGGTTTTCCCCACAAAGGAATCCGTGCTCTTTGTACATCCATCCAGGAAAGGATCGTCCTTGAGTTTCATCTCATGAGGCATTTTCTCTCAAAATGTTCCATCGAGGTGAGTTTATGTTTCCTTTCCCCATCCAAATTATCTTGATCTATCTTCGTCCCATCCAGGTTAAGGGCTAAACCTGAGTCATTCCAAAGGGCTGATCTTGTCTCACCCATGAGACATGACCAAAATTCTTATCTTTCACCATCCCTGGGATTTTCACCCAAAGTCCCATCACGATTTCCTCATTCAGTCGTATCATTGTCAAGGATTTCATCCCCCCAGGACCATTCAGAATAAGGTTTTAAGCCTAAAAAAGTCGTGTTTTCAAAATAAATTCTTCCACACCCAGTTTAGATCGACTGACTGGGGCATTTTTCAAAATTTGGAGTGTTTCTTTGCCACTAAGCTCGGCTTCCAACCGGCTTAGTAGCAAAGAGGGTGTGATCATTACAAAATTTTTCCTCTCGTAATATTCTCTCTCTTCCTTCTCTTTTCCTTTCTAACCTCTTATTTTCCTCTTTTTTGAAGGGAGAAAGATAAAAGACGGAAAGAAAGAGAGAAGAGAAAAGAAAGAAGAGAAGAGAAACTCTTTTACTGGTCTCATTTGACCTTAATTTTGAAGAATTTTGAAATAACTCGCCTCCGTTTTTGAAATATTTGCGGGAAAAATCGGGAGACGGGATCCGCTCGTCGGTACGAGGTTCGATCGTTCCTGGCGCCTTTACCAGGGGTAATCGAACCAAGGGTCAAATTTTATGCCTTTTGCTTTGCAAAGAATTTATCTAAGTGTTTATCCTAAATCTAAATGCACAATGAATCATGCTTGTGCAAATGCAAAGATGTATGCTCCTTTTGAAAATGTTTTGAAGAATTTCCAAGTGAAATTGATAAAGTGAAGAAATGATTCCTAACTTAGAACTTAAGATTAAAGTTCTAAGTTTTAGAATATTCAAGAGCTTGGAATATGAGACTGGATCTGGAAAGAGATGGTTTTTGAAGTTTTTAAGATAAAAGAAGAAGAAAGAAATTTTCTAAGTCATAAATGGGCTTTGAGTCAGAACAGAAATGAAGATAAAATTGGGAAATCTTGTGAACACCCCAAATTTTTCAAAATCTTTTAGATATTCCCTTTTTGCCCCTAAATTCATTTTCTAAGCAAAACGGGTCATTTCAAATCTAAATTCCAGTTCATTTCTCAAGTTTTATTGAAATTAAATTCATTTCATATGTTTAAATTGATTTTGGATCTAGATCCATTGTCCAGATCCAAATCTGAATCTCCTTGTTCAAATTTTAAATCAAAATTATAGAAAATACCAAAAATAGCCTTTAAATAGCTCGGATAGTCTATTCGACATCTGTTTGGATCCATCCCATTGTATTTCTCGATTCGAGCATCAAAACTCGAACATTTTCTCAAAACCTGGGTCCAAACCCACTTTCTGAAGAAATTTCTCCAAATTGGTCTAAAATTCTCAGAAAAATACTTTTGTAAATATTCCTCAGAAAAATACAAAAAGTTAGTGTTTAAAACTTTGTTTTCTTTTAAAATCTTAGTTTTTTTTTACTACAAAAAATACAAAAAAATGGAAAAGCAATATAAAATTCAAAGATTGAGGAAAAAACAAATGGTTTTAAAACTTGAAAAATGGAATTTTTGCCAAAAACCTCATTTTGAGCCATTTTTCAAAAAAAAAAAAATCTTAAAAAGAGGGAATCCTTCTTTTGGAAATTTGAGAAAGAGGAAAATGGCCATCTCCCGTGCGCATTTCCCCTCAAATGAAGCCTTCATCGTTCTCCACCTTCGATCTCCAACAAACTCTTTATTCTCCTCCTCCCATCCTCAACAAACCCTGATTCTGGAAGCTTCTTCCCTCTGTTTTAAAAGGAGCACGAAGGAAAAAGGGGGGGATCCGATTTTTTTTCCTGACCTCAACACTTCCTTTCTTCTTGGCGGATCTCGTTTTCTCTCCCGCTTATCTCTTCCCTTCTGAGTCACTGAAGAAGACTCGGATCCTTCTCTCAGAATTCTTGCAAGCAAGGGATTATACGAGCAGCAATAGATCATCTGCCTCTTGGTGTGCAACATCCAAACTAGATCAGCAAAATGGCTACTAAAAACAGCACAAATAATGGAACACCAGCAGCGCTCAAGATATTCATGAATGGCAGCATAAATGGTTCACTGATGGCTGGTGGTCAAGAACTCTTGGGATGTCATAATACTCATGGCCCATTATTTAGCCCAATTTTTAGAAATTTGGCATATCATTTGAAGGTTGTAAGGTCAGATTCATTGAATCAATGGGTCAATCTTAGCCTATCAGGTTTGAAAAGTTGTATAGACCTCATTACATTGATAAAAAAAAAATATAGAATCTCTTGCTGTTGCAATACAGTTACTTGCGCTTGCAAGAATGCACGAATAAATGGTTGAGCTGAAAGGCAGAGATCCCCAAGAACCTCTTGACAGTGAGTGATTTCTTTTATTGATTATCCAAAGGATGAGACATGGTGGAGTACAAGCATCGATCAGACCACGAGGTAGGATCAATTCAAACTCAAGCAGGGTAAGTATGTCAGGGGACTCTAAGCTGTAATTTCAACTGGTTGCATCTCTTAAACTCAATGTTCAGTGTACAACTAAAGTTCATATAGGCCACTGATAAAATTTCTTTTCACAGAAAACTGGGACATTGAATCGCTTCTACTTCATCAAACATAACAAAAGTTATGGTAAACGAGAAGGTTCGATAGCCAGTGAGAAGCATTATCAGAGCAGGAATCAACTCAACCACATATTGGTTCTGGTGGAGACTCTTTTTTTTTTTTTCCAGCTTCTTATACTGCAATGTCAACTCCTCAGGCTCCTGAAGAGGTCACCGAACCAGTGAAAACTCACAGAGCGATAAAAAACCTGACCTCACATAATACAAGGGTTTCTGTTCTCGTAAACTATTTTAAAATAGCATGGGACTGCTTCTTTGCTAGTTTGTTGTTGTTGGCAATGTATTGATCCTTGGTGGTCATTCCTCTTCTCCTGAAGCCCCAGCTACATGCTTATCCCCATCTTCACAGGCTGTGTCAAGCTCAAGAGTTTTTGCTGATTCTCCTTCACACAGCACCCCTCCATCTCCCACAACATGCATGTCGACCGTGTATACACCGTTGCTTTGCACATCATAGGGCCCCTTTTACCTCTTTCCCTATATGCATTCATTTATTCCCATCCAGTATGTACCTTGCCATTATCCCACTTATTTCCATTTTGTTCATCCCCACCTCCTGCGAATTGATATAGCCACCCAGCACCTTCACCTACAACAGTGCTTAACACTGTTGTATCTTGTCATAAGGTTTGCAGCAGTACTAATACACTGTTGTAAGGTGTCCCTAGGTACTACAGCAGTACCAGGTACTGCTGTAGCTTCTAATATATCTACAGCAGTGCCAAGGCACTGCTGTGGTACAATAATGCAGGAACTGCCAACATATTTGTGGTGATTACTGAATCCCCAGTTGAGCTCCCATATATTTGGATCTGAGGGTCCAAGGGGCGTTAACCATGTAGTCCACTCTGTAAAACATTGTTTGCACTGTTACGTTTTTGTACCCCTTTTTGCCGTGCGCCACCATCTTTCCTCAAAACCTCCTACCTTATTTCATCACTGGAACAACCATTATTGTATTTTCATTCCTATCATGTTCCCTGTACCCCAGCTATAACTCCATCTCAGCCCATTTCCTGCCATGCTTCATAACATTCCACTAACTCCTGCTATGTTAACCCAGTTCCCTGTATCATCTGCAAAATTTTGCACATTTACCTATATATATGTTCACTGTAAACCCCCTTTTTTATTATACCCTCTCTGCAGGCGCATCATACACATGCCAACAGACACCTGTGCATCTTCTTCATCATTCCTATAACATCTCTCTATTGATGCACCTTCACAGCATCAACCTCCTATTACCACTTAACCAATCCCACACAGCAGCCTCCATCCCTCCTGCTGCACAGAAACATATCCTTCCACCTTCATGGTTATCCTTTCAATCCTCACTATCGTACAACCAATACTGTCTTCAAATCCCATCTCTTCAAACAACTACCCTGTTATAACTATAGATTTTCTTTATTCCACTTGTTGTCCAGCATAACCCTTTATCACTTGCCTCAACTCACCTACTCTATATTCATATCATATATATATACATATATATATATATATATATGTATATACATACATATATATATATAAACACATTAATGGCTATCCTTCCCTACCCTAGATTATCAATGTTGTTTCATAAAGTATTAAGCATAAAATAGTTATATGAGTGTCTTATCACTTACATTTCTGAAATCCAAGTGATATGTGTAGTTTCTCTTCTATTCTTCATACTAACTAAGTGCTTTTTGCAGGGAATGTGTGGAAAATATCATTATTTGGAGTTGTAAATTCAATTTCGTGTATTATAATAGTTAGATCTTAAATGAGAATTTACATTTCCTGTTTTAGATAGAATGAATGAGCATTGTAATTATCATAAATTGTTTATTTTCATGCTTTTCACCTTTATTTTCCAAAACGTCACAAATGGGAACACGAATGGCACGTGCACCATTTCGTAAGAGGTAAATTAATCCTAAGTTGATGATTTGCATCAATAGCCATAGTCAGGATGTAAACAAAACTTAAGAATCTTTATCTTTTATAAAATAACATTGGATCCTCTTCAAAAATCATCATATTTTCAAATATTTCTTTCTTTTATTAGAGTTTAACTTAAAATTAGCTCAAAATATATACCAATGGCCATAGTCAGGGTATATTGAGAGTTAATTTTATTTTAAACTCTATAAAAGCACAAAAATATGTTGTATTCTTCACCTGAATTTAAATATAGATTATTATATAATACATTCAATGACCATAGTCAAGGATGTATTATATTTTCAATCTTATTTTAATTCATATAAAGAATGGAATAGCTTTTCAAAATTTAATTTCAAATTCTTCAAATTCATTCATCATTTAGGATAGAACTGCATCATGTTTTCAAAAATTCCTTTTTCAAAACTCCAGGTGATGTAAATATCTTCTTCAATCAATCTTCAATTCTTGTAAAAACCAATTCATCTGTTCATTTTCAATCTCAAAAGTTCAATTTAACTTTGAGATTTCAAATGTATTTTATATTCAAAATTTCCAATTCAAATCAGATTTCAAAGTTCAATTTGACTTTGAAATTCCAAATTCAAATTATATTCAAAACTCCAAATCAAATCCAAAGTTCAATTTAACTTTGAGATTCTCTTCATCTTCTAAAATTCAAATTCAAAACTTCAAATTCAAAGTCTAAACTGACTTTGAAATTCATTTGTATATTCAAGATTCAAATTATAAATTTCAAGGTCAATTCAAATTTGGAAATTCTTGATTCATCTTCTAAATTTAAACAACTCCAAAAATCCATTTTAGGATCCAGGATTCAACATTTATATCGGATCTCAGGCTTCAGATCTAATTTCACTTAGGATCTAGAACCCAATTCTACTTTGGATCTTAGACTTCAAATCCGAATTCACTTAAGATCCAGAATCAAATTCTACTTTGGATCTCAGACTTCAGATCCAAATTCCACCTTAGGGTCCAGAGTCCAACTCTACATTGGATCTCAGACTTCAGATCCAAAATCCATCTTAGGATCCAGAGTCCAACTCTATTTTTGGATTTCGGGTTTCAAATCTTAAATCCATTTTTTGATCCAGAACCCATTTTTTGGATTTAGATCCAATTCCATTCTCAAATCTAGATTTCAAATCCAATTCCACTTTCAGATCTCATCCAAAACTCCTTAAATCCATTTCTATTCTTAAAAACCATTTGATTATCTCAGATCCATTCCAAACTTAAAAATCCAAATTCAATTCCATCTCAAGTATTCATTTTCTTTCCCAAAATTCAAATTCAAATTCAAAGTCCATTTTGTTGACTTTGAAACTTTATTTCCTTTCATTTCAAAGCTTCAAGTAATCCTTTCCCACTTATCCTTTCAATCCCGTTTTACTTCAAAAACTTAGAACTCCTCTGATCTATCTCAAAGTTCTAAATTAGATTAAATCATTTCTTCACTCCTTTGCCAAGTTCATCTCAGAATACTTGAAAATTTCTAAATCAATTTTCGAAAGAGCATTCATCCTTGCATCGCACAAGCAAGATTCTTTGTGCATTTAGATCTTTAGAATAAATTCTTAGGTTATATTTAGGCAAAGCAGAAGGCATAGATTCGATCCTTGGTTCGATTACCCCTGGTAAAGGCGCCAGGAATGGTCGAACCTCGTACCGACGAGCGAATCCCGTCTCTCCATTTTTCCCGCAAATTTTCAAAACGGAGGCGAGTTATTTTCGAAATATTTTCAAATAAAGGTCAAGTGAAAACCCGCAAAATAGTTCCTCTTTCTCTCTCTATCCTTCTTTCTTTTTCTCTTCTCTCTTTCTTTTCTTTCTTTTATTTTCCTCTCTTCAAAAAGGAGGAAAATAGAGGTTGGAAAAGGAAAAGAGAAGGAAGAGAGAGAAACCACAAGAGAATAGGAAAATTTTTTGCGATGATCACAGTTTTGGCGACCGTGATGGGACTCGTCTTCGTCCGGTTGGATCTATGCCTTTGCTTTGCTTTAATATTTTCTAAGTCTTTATTCTAACATATGTCAGCTACTTTTTTCATGCAAACCTTAGGAAGCCTAGATTTTGTCCTAAGCTGACATCATTGCATATAGGATCTAAGTATGGTTTGGTAGGACCATATTGAGGAGATTATTCCATGTTCACATTAGACTTAGGTCTTAAATACAACTCTCCTCAATTTTAGGGATTGAATGTAAACAATGTATGCAAGTGTATGCTTCTTTTCATTTAAATCTATCTCTTTAGGACTTGCATTAGAGCCTTCTGATTTTATTGCATGTTAAATCATATTTTTGAAAACATCCCTACCTATATTGTCCCGGTCTTCACGTTGTTGGGCTGTCTCACTGAACCATAGTTCGGGAGAGAGCCTCACAACTGGACCACTTATTTGGGTTCGCGCCCCCCTACCACGTACCTAAGGGCCATAGTCCGAGGTATATCGGTAGGTGCTCAAGGATGTTGGGAAGCCATTACCTTAGAACTAAAGAGATATCTTATATGCCACGTACTTCGAGCTTCGGCTTGAGTATATCGGCGTACCTTGATTGAAATCAGATGATATAAATCTTAGAGTTAGGATTAAGGTCCTATCAGCCGTTTCAAATATTGCATATAGAGTCAGCTTTAGGGAGTGCTGTTTGTGTATCCTTGCTTGTATATCTGTGATTGTATGATACATATATATATCTTCTTCCTTATATTTTTCAAAACCCTGGGTATATATTTCAAAATTTCCTCTTTGTTTTTAAAACCCAGGTGTATTATTCTTTCTCTTCTTCTTCTTCCTCTAAAAATTCTTCCAAATTCTTCTGATCCTACCTGCAAGTTCTTCAAAAGTTTAAATCCTTACCATTTATTCTCAAAATTCCATTTTTCCTTTTATTTTTCTTCTGTTTTTATATTCTTGTTTATATTTTCATAAAAAATCTCTTTCCATCAAGAGATATCCTTTTCAAAAATAATATTTTCTTTTCATGTTTTCAGTTGGTTACTCTCCCTCGTAGAGTAAACAACGCAATTGTCACAAATTTGGTGGCGACTCAATCCCTAGTAATGGGATACAATTAAATTTTTAACCTAAATCCTTCCTCTTTGTCAAAATATCTCCAAAAAGTTTCTTTGGTCTAAAAACCTCTATTTTTCCTCCACAGAGAGTTCTGATATTTCAAAAATGGTCACTACAAGAGGGGGAAAAGAGACAGCTCCTCAACTCAGCGACTGTGAGGCGGAAGAGATAAGCTCTCCTAAATCAGTCAGGGGACAGAATCAGAACAAGAAGGATGACATCGACCCCGCTATGTATGATATGTTCCAAAGGATGATGGCGAGGATGATGTCGGAACAAGCTGAGGCCAAGCTGAAAGAGGCAGCTCCTAAAAGCAAGCTGAAGAAGAAGCCTGTGAAAAAGACAATCAGAATCATAAAAAAGAAGGTGCAGTTAGACACTACTTTGGAGGAATCAGAGTCAGAAGAGGAAGAGCAGATTGTCTACAAGCAGAATCCTCCGAAGCGGTTCGTAAAAATAGCTACAGAAGAGCCAGAATCCGTCAACAAGCCCAAGTCTGGGGCTCCAGCGGAGGACCTGATGAGCAAGCAGATAAAGGAAATGAATCGAGCTATTAAGGATATTCAAGCCAAGGGTAAGGGCAAGCAGACCTACACTGGCGAAGATTTTTATGATGGTCTAGATGGGGACGATAACTTGGAGAATCTTCCCCGTAAGTTTCTCAAATTTGACGGGACTGGCAACCCTAAAGCCCATTTGGCCACATTTTATGCAGAGTGCAGCCGTTTCAGGAAAGATAACAGAGCTTTATTCATCTGTTTTCCCCGCAGTCTGGAGGGTGTAGTAGCCAGATGGTATGCTGATCACGTGAATCCTATCGAACTACGAGAGTTTGATAAGGTAGTAAATTTGTTCATCGAACGCTTCTTATTCAACACTGAAGCCTCACCTACATTAAATCATCTTTACAACCTGAAGCAAGGAGAGAATGAAAGAGCAGGTGATTTCATTCACAGGTGGAGAAGCACCTGTAATAAGATGAAGGTACCCATTCCTGAGGAACACGCATTGCAGGTGATCCTCAACAATTTCTCTCAGCCTATAAGGAGCCTCATCGCCACTTCCCCGGCGAAATCCTTCATTAAGTTGATCGAGCGAGCTGAATGGCTCGAAGCAGGGATAGAAAGTGGGCTTTACGAGGGCACACCTCTGGTCAAGAATGTCCAAGACCAGAAGAAGAAGGCGCAATTCGCTCATTCAGTTGATGCCTCCTGCAATAATCTTGGCAGCAGCAACAAAGGAAACAAGAACAACAGTGGCAGTGGTCCGAGAGTAGATCAGAACAAGGGGCAGAAGGAGGGATCCTTTAAAAACAATGATAAATCGCTTCCGATTGGCCTTCAGCAAAAGGGTGATCTTCAAGAGAAGCCCAAATACATCAAGTGGGAGAAAGATCGAGTCTTCACTCCGTTATCTGAGAGTTTAGAAGTGATTATGAATTACCTTTTGAAGCACGGGATGATCAAACTTCCTAAGATTGCAGATCCTCCTGTAATGTTGGGAAAATTCAAGGACCAATTCTGCAAGTACCACAGGGCAACGGGGCATGATACAGAGCACTGCTTCGTCCTCAAGCACATGATACAAGACTGCATTGACAGAAGTGAGCTAATAGAGGATGAGGAAGAAAAGCAGCCAGCAGTCCTGACAGAACCATTCCCGGACCACTCAAAGAATTGATAAAGCCAAAGTTTTTGTTTGCTTTCGTCTCTTTTTGTCAGTTGTCCTGTAGGGGCTAGTCAGCTCAGTCTTCTATGAGTCTTTTTCCTTTTCAAGTTCTTGTAAATATTAAGTTGTTATCAAGCCTTTGCGTTTCAAATGAAATGTCGATTTCCTTTATATCTTTTATATCCAATGCTTCTGTTCCCTTTTGCCATACTGGGGCATTTAAATTCTTGTTTTTTTCAGAATGCGGGACAATTCTGACTTCATTCATGAGAGAAATGATATTACCTATGAGAGCCTTTTCAAAAAATCATGAAATTTTAAAAATCTTCGTCAGGACCAAGGAGTTCACATATTCCTTGGTCTAATCTTTGACAAAAAAATCAACCCTCGTGTTGATCATATCTTCAAAAATAAGTTTTTCAAACCATTATATTGAAAGATCAACCCTGGTGTTGGTCTTATTTTCCAAAATGAATTTTAAACTTTTATATTCAAAAATCAATCCTTGTGTTGATCTTATCTTTCAAAATGGATTTTAAAATCTTTATATTCAAAGATCAATCCTTGTATTGATCTTATCTTCCAAAATGGATTTCAAATCTTTTTATTCAAAAGATCAACCCTTGCGTTGGTCTTATCCTCCAAAATTGATCTCAAAACTTTTCAAAGATCTACCCTGGCATCGTTCCTATCTTTTAAAATGGGTTATAAATCATCATATTCAAAGATCAATCATTGCATTGGTCTTATCTTCCAAAAATGGGTTTTAAATCATTATATTCAAAGATCGACCCTGTGTTGGTCTTATCTTCCAAGATTGGTTTTTAAGCATTACCTTCAAAGATCAACCCTTGTGTTGATCTTATTATCAATTTTGAACTGTTATTTTTTTTTAAAATCAGATCTATTGTTGATCTTCTTCTTCAAAATTAGGTATTCAAAACCATTGCCTTCGAAAATTAACCCTCATGATGATCTCTCATGTTTGATTTAAAGGATCAGATCTCGCGCTGATCATTCTTCTTGTGGTGGATTTTCTTCCCCCAAAATGATTTCTCATTTATCTTTTAAATAAACGTTTTCCTTCCAAAGATCCCATATGCAGGCAGGATCAGAAAAACTCCTTTTCTCAAATCTTGTAAATCTTCAGTTAGTTCTGATATCTTTATCAGTTTCATTCATTTTATTCATATTTTTATCAAGTTTACATCAATTTTTATCAAGTTTATCAAATATGTTCGCCAAATTCCATTAAATTTTATCAATTCCATTTCCCTTTCAAGTTAAGCGATAAACCTGATGCCTCTTTCCCATGAGGTATTTTCTAAATATTCTTGGTAGCCACCCTTTCAGGTTAAGGGATAAACCTGACCCTCGTTGTCCGAGGTGTTCCCATTCAGGATAAGGGATAATCCTGAAACCCCTCGTAGGAGCCACAATGCTACCTATGAGGATTCTTTTGTAAATACAAGTTTTGCCAATCTTTATTGATTTTCTAGATTTATATCAATTTACCTTCACTAAATTTTCTTAAATTCTATTCATTTTCCCATTCAGGATAAGGGATAATCCTGAAACCCCTCGTAGGAGCAATAACGCTAACCTATGAGGATTCTTTTGTAAATACAAGTTTTATTAATCTTTGTTGATTTTCTAGATTTATATCAATTTCCCTTCATTCAATCTCTTTAAATTCTATTCCTTTTCCCATTCAGGATAAGGGATAATCCTAAAACCCCTCGTAGGAGCAATAACGCTACTTACGAGCATTCTTTTATAAATACAAGTTCTGTCAACCTTTATTGGTTTTCTAAATTTATATCAATTTCTCTTCACCTTCTTAAATTCTATTATTTTGCCCATTCAGGATAAGGGATAATCCTGAGATCCCTCGTAGGAGCAATAACGCTACCTATGAGGATTCTTTTGTAAATGCAAGTTTTTCCAATCTTTATTGATTTTCTAGATTTATATTAATTTGCCTTAAATTCTATTCCTTTTCCCATTCAGGATAAGGGATAATCCTAAAACCCCTCGTAGGAGCAATAACGCTACCTATGAGGATTCTTTTGTAAAATACAAGTTTTGTTAATCTTTGTTGATTTTCTAGATTTATATCAATTTCCCTTCATTAAATCTTTCTAAATTCTACTCTTTTTTCAGGATAAGGGATAATCCTGAAGATCACTCATAGGGGCAACCATGCTACCTGTGAGAATTCTTTTCACAAAATAAATCAATTCCCTCAAATGTTCTACATTTTTTTCAAAGATCTATATCCTTTTGTCTTCTCAAAGTTTATTTCTTTCCTCGTCACATACCTGGTCCATCTAAATCATAGATCATAAATTCTAAATCTTGTCATATCTAAATTCAAGTCTCAGGTTATCTCTTCATAAAAATCTTCTATTTTCCTTTCAGGTTAAGGGATAAACCTGAATCATTCTTTTTCTAAATTCTCTTCAAAAATGTCTATTCTATTTCCCCTTCAGGATAAGGGATAATCCTGAAACCCCGGCCATTCTTCTTGCTTCAATCTCTAAATATCTTAAAATAGGCTGATCTCCTTCCCGACTCTCAGTTGGAAAACCTAGTGTTCGCATTGGGTATTTTGCTAAGTTTCCAAATCTAAAAATCAAGTTCATCAGTCCTCGTGTTGTTTGTCTCTCAGAAAGTCTCAATCTTAAATCAAGCCATTAAATGAAATGTCCCAGCTACTTCGCTGGTCGTTAAATGATTAAATGAAATGTCCCAGCTACTTCGTTGGTCGTTAAATGATTAAATGAAATGTCCCAGCTACTTCGCTGGTCGTTAAATGATTAAATGAAATGTCCCAGCTACTTCGCTGGTCGTTAAATGATTAAATGAAATGTCCCAGCTACTTCGCTGGTCGTTAAATGATTAAATGAAATGTCCCAGCTACTTCGCTGGTCGTTAAATGATTAAATGAAATGTCCCAGCTACTTCGCTGGTCGTTAAATGATTAAATGAAATGTCCCAGCTACTTCGCTGGTCGTTAAAAGATTAAATGAAATGTCCCAGCTACTTCGCTGGTCGTTAAATGATTAAATGAAATGTCCCAGCTACTTCGCTGGTCGTTAAATGATTAAATGAAATGTCCCAGCTACTTCGCTGGTCGTTAAATGATTAAATGAAATGTCCAAGCTACTTCGCTGGTCGTTAAAAGATTAAATGAAATGTCCCAGCTACTTCGCTGGTCGTTAAATGATTAAATGAAATGTCCCAGCTACTTCGCTGGTCGTTAAATGATTAAATGAAATGTCCCAGCTACTTCGCTGGTCGTTAAATGATTAAATGAAATGTCCCAGCTACTTCGCTGGTCGTTAAATGATTAAATGAAATGTCTCAGCTACTTCGCTGGTCGTTAAATGATTAAATAAAATGTCCCAGCTACTTCGCTGGTCGTTAAATGATTAAATGAAATGTCCCAGCTACTTCGTTGGTCGTTAAATGATTAAATGAAATGTCCCAGCTACTTCGCTGGTCGTTAAATGATTAAATGAAATGTCCCAGCTACTTCGCTGGTCGTTAAATGATTAAATGAAATGTCCTAGCTACTTCGCTGGTCGCTAAATGAAATGTCTCAGCTACTTCGCTGGTCGCTAAATGAAATGTCCCAGCTACTTCGCTGGTCGCTAAATGAAATGTCCCAGCTACTTCGCTGGTCGCTAAATGAAATGTTCCAGCTACTTCGCTAGTCGCTAAATGAAATGTTCCAACTCCTTCGTTGGTCGTTAAATGAAAGGTCCCAGATTTTTTTGGTCATTAAATGAAATGTCCCAGCTACTTCGCTGGTCGTTAAATGAAATGTCCCAGCTACTTCGCTGGTCATTAAATGAAAGGTTCCAGCTACTTCGCTGGTCGTTAAATGAAAGGTCTCAGTTCACCTGTTAGAATATCCAAAATCATAAATTACAACTAAAGGTCGCATCAAAATCTATATTGAGTAAATATTTCACATAGAAGTCATGAAAACTTTGCCAATTTGCTAAAAATATTTGTTGATTCCAAATAACTCTTACTGCACAAAAGAATTACCTCAGATTACCTCTAGTATTTTCTTCATAAAAAGTGAAACTCTTTGTGAAAGAGAGGTAAAATTCAAATCTTTTTCCTGTTGATCAACCAAAAGGATGAAAGAAATATCCTCGGTATGATTAGTGAAATAAATATTCAATGACATTGAAAAGCCAGAAGCGAATTGATATTGATCATAGCTATGACGCATGTTTAAAGATGATTTTCTGGCAATTAGACAATGGAAATATCCTGAGCTATAAAAGAATCCACCTAATCCATATCTTCTCATTTCTAAAGCTGCAATCAAATATCTGCAAAAGGGATCTCTCAATTGTCGTCAAGATGAAGGCGAATTAAGCGAGTAGACCCCCGGGGGCAAAGAAGATTTGGATCATCTACCAAGATGAAGGAGTTTGTGAAGGATCCTTCCAGGGAAAGTTCAGATCACCGTCGAGATGAAGGCGAGTGTGATGGACCTACCGACAAACCCTAAATGATATTTGATTCCAGCTATCATCTAAAGACTTTTGAGCCAATATCATATATAATCCCTGAGAAAATGAAGGATCGGAACATCTTCAAGATGAAGGAGTTTGTGACGTACCCTTCCCTGAAAAAGAGAGAAAAGTCAGGAACATCCAAAATGAAGGATGATGTAAAAGCCCGAAAAGCCCAATGACTCAAGAAGATCATCATGGGAAAAACACCCAGATATCAAACTGCCTAAATTGCCAGAAGTCATCTTTTCTTATGCAAAATTCTTTTGTCAATATCTCTTCACCACTTGCTTTTATGAAATTAAGAATATATCTTCTCTTCTCATATCAAGGAAATGGATAGCTTCCTTGAAGAAAATCATCAGCGCTGAAATTTTTAATTTGACTCTTAAAACCAAGGAGTTAACCTCGTTGGAGGAAATACTTTAGGTAAAAGAGGAAATATCTTTGCGCACGTGTACACATTTTTAAGCGTTGAAGTCAACTATAAGTTTATCTTATTGGCAAAATTTTCTGGATATTCTAAAGAATGAAATAAATATTCGATATCCATTTTTGGTGCAACCTAGCGTTGTTCATATCTTCCAGAAGAGTTACCCCTTTCAGTTGAAGTATATCTCCTGTCCCATCACGGTTTCAAGAAATCCGTATGGTTGTTCCCACTCAGGTTAAGGGTCAAAACCTGTACTTCCTGCGAGAGGTCATTAAATTCAAAAGTTGGTTTCAGTCTCACCAATGAGACGCCCAAGTTTATCCCTTTTTCAAAGCTTTAGGGAACCCCATTTCCTTCCTCCTTTCGCAAACCCCTTTTTGGATTTGTTCGTCCAAAACTCCGAAGGTCCCATCATGGTCTCTTCACTCGAGGATTCCGTATGGTCGTCCTCTTCAGGTTAAGGGTCAAGCCTGAACCTCGCCCCTCGAGGTATCTTCCTTTTTAGGTTTGGGTTAAACCTAAGTCTCGTTTCGATGAAGTATTTCTTCCTCCAGTCCCATCATGGTTCTTCCCATCGAGGAATTCATGCTTTGTATATCCATCCAGAACAGGATCCTATTTGAGCTCCATCTCACAAGGCCTTCTCTCATAAATGTCCCATCAAAGTCCTCATATATTCCTTTCCCCATTCAAGTTATCTTGATATATCTTTGTCCCATCCAGGTTAAGGGCTAAACCTGAGTCATTTCAAAACATTGATTTTGTCTCACCCATGAGACTTGATCAAAATTATTATCTTCCATCATTTCGGGATCTTCACCCAAAATCCCATCACGATTTCCTCATCTCTGTTATTTGGTCATATCACTTTCGAGGATTTCTTCTTCCAAAAGCCATTCAAGGATAAAGATTTAAATCTGAAAAACCATGTCTTTTAAATCAAATTCTTCCACACCCAGTTCAGATCTGCTGACTGGGGCATTTTTTTCAAAATTTGGAGTGTTTCTTTGCCACTAAGATCGGCTTACAACCGGCTTAGTAGCAAAGAGGGGCATTTGTGAACACCCCAAATTTTTCAAAATCTTTTAGATATTCCCTTTTTGCCCCTAAATTCATTTTCTAAGCAAAACGGGTCATTTCAAATCTAAATTCCAGTTCATTTCTCAAGTTTTATTGAAATTAAATTCATTTCATTAGTTTAAATTGATTTTGGATCTGGATCCATTGTCTAGATCCAAATCTGAATCTCCTTGTTCAAATTTTAAATCAAAATTATAGAAAATACCAAAAATAGCCTTTAAATAGCTCGGATAGTCCATTCGACATCTGTTTGGATCCATCCCATTGTATTTCTCGATTCGAGCATCAAAACTCGAACATTTTCTCAAAACCTGGGTCCAAACCCATTTTCTGAAGAAATCTCTCCAAATTGGTCTAAAATTCTCAGAAAAATACTTTTGTAAATATTCCTCAGAAAAATACAAAAAGTTAGTGTTTAAAACTTTGTTTTCTTTTAAAATCTTAGTTTTTTTTTACTACAAAAAATACAAAAAAATGGAAAAGCAATATAAAATTCAAAGATTGAGGAAAAAGCAAATGGTTTTAAAACTTGAAAAATGGAATTTTTGCCAAAAACCTCATTTTGAGCCATTTTTCAAAAAAAAAAAATCTTAAAAAGAGGGAATCCTTCTTTTGGAAATTTGAGAAAGAGGAAAACGGCCATCTCCCGTGCGCATTTCCCCTCAAATGAAGCCTTCATCGTTCTCCACCTTCGATCTCCAACAAACTCTTTATTCTCCTCCTCCCATCCTCAACAAACCCTGATTCTGGAAGCTTCTTCCCTCTGTTTTAAAAGGAGCACGAAGGAAAAAGGGGGGGATCCGATTTTTTTTCCTGACCTCAACACTTCCTTTCTTCTTGGCGGATCTCGTTTTCTCTCCCGCTTATCTCTTCCCTTCTGAGTCACTGAAGAAGACTCGGATCCTTCTCTCAGAATTCTTGCAAGCAAGGGATTATACGAGCAGCAATAGATCATCTGCCTCTTGGTGTGCAACATCCAAACTAGATCAGCAAAATGGCTACTAAAAACAGCACAAATAATGGAACACCAGCAGCGCTCAAGATATTCATGAATGGCAGCATAAATGGTTCACTGATGGCTGGTGGTCAAGAACTCTTGGGATGTCATAATACTCATGGCCCATTATTTAGCCCAATTTTTAGAAATTTGGCATATCATTTGAAGGTTGTAAGGTCAGATTCATTGAATCAATGGGTCAATCTTAGCCTATCAGGTTTGAAAAGTTGTATAGACCTCATTACATTGATAAAAAAAAATATAGAATCTCTTGCTGTTGCAATACAGTTACTTGCGCTTGCAAGAATGCACGAATAAATGGTTGAGCTGAAAGGCAGAGATCCCCAAGAACCTCTTGACAGTGAGTGATTTCTTTTATTGATTATCCAAAGGATGAGACATGGTGGAGTACAAGCATCGATCAGACCACGAGGTAGGATCAATTTAAACTCAAGCAGGGTAAGTATGTCAGGGGACTCTAAGCTGTAATTTCAACTGGTTGCATCTCTTAAACTCAATGTTCAGTGTACAACTAAAGTTCATATAGGCCACTGATAAAATTTCTTTTCACAGAAAACTGGGACATTGAATCGCTTCTACTTCATCAAACATAACAAAAGTTATGGTAAACGAGAAGGTTCGATAGCCAGTGAGAAGCATTATCAGAGCAGGAATCAACTCAACCACATATTGGTTCTGGTGGAGACTCTTTTTTTTTTTTTCCAGCTTCTTATACTGCAATGTCAACTCCTCAGGCTCCTGAAGAGGTCACCGAACCAGTGAAAACTCACAGAGCGATAAAAAACCTGACCTCACATAATACAAGGGTTTTTGTTCTCGTAAACTATTTTAAAATAGCATGGGACTGCTTCTTTGCTAGTTTGTTGTTGTTGGCAATGTATTGATCCTTGGTGGTCATTCCTCTTCTCCTGAAGCCCCAGCTACATGCTTATCCCCATCTTCACAGGCTGTGTCAAGCTCAAGAGTTTTTGCTGATTCTCCTTCACACAGCACCCCTCCACCTCCCACAACATGCATGTCGACCGTGTATACACCGTTGCTTTGCACATCATAGGGCCCCTTTTACCTCTTTCCCTATATGCATTCATTTATTCCCATCCAGTATGTACCTTGCCATTATCCCACTTATTTCCATTTTGTTCATCCCCACCTCCTGCGAATTAATATAGCCACCCAGCACCTTCACCTACAACAGTGCTTAACACTGTTGTATCTTGTCATAAGGTTTGCAGCAGTACTAATACACTGTTGTAAGGTGTTTCTAGGTACTACAGCAGTACCAGGTACTACTGTAGCTTCTAATATATCTACAGCAGTGCCAAGGCACTGCTGTGGTACAATAATGCAGGAACTGCCAACATATTTGTGGTGATTACTGAATCCCCAGTTGAGCTCCCATATATTTGTTTCTGAGGGTCCAAGGGGCGTTAACCATGTAGTCCACTCTGTAAAACATTGTTTGCACTGTTACGTTTTTGTACCCCTTTTTGCCGTGCGCCACCATCTTTCCTCAAAACCTCCTACCTTATTTCATCATTGGAACAACCATTATTGTATTTTCATTCCTATCATGTTCCCTATACCCCAGCTATAACTCCATCTCAGCCCATTTCCTGCCATGCTTCATAACATTCCACTAACTCCTGCTATGTTAACCCAGTTGTAAACACCCCAAATTTTCACTCACCTCCCCTACATCTCCACCAAGCATCAACATCCAGCCTCTGAAATCGCTGGAGGGCAAAATGGTCATTTTCTAAGCCGGACCTTGCAAAAGTCCAAATTTCATCTGCAACTCTCAAAATTTCTCTAATTTTAACTCAGATGTTCAAAATTTTATGCCTGACAGGAGACAGACAGCTCCAAGTCTTGGTTCAAGATTGCATTTCATAAGACATGACATTGCATATCATTGCATGAGCATTTCAAATCACTGCACTGCACAGCATGTCATTTCGAGGTCCAGAACTCTTGATTTCAAAAAAATTTCAATCCAAATTAGAATTTCAATTCTTTTCAAAATTGATTTCAAAACCCTGGGTCTTCAAAATTATCAATTCTTCCCATTTTACCCCAGGACTCTGAATGTCAAAATATTTTCTCAGGAAAACGATCTGGATAGTTTTTAATATGGATTTCAGTCACTTCACCTCAGATTTTGCCCTTTTTGACAATTTCAAATATCTTTCTTTTACAAAATCGCCCTACAAGGGCCAACTCTTTCCAAAATTCCTGTTTTGCCCATTAGTCCAGATTTTATGAAAATTCCAAAAAGAAGTTGTTTTATCCTTATTTCAATAAAGAAGCAATGTGGGACCCACACTGAGGTGGTGTCACACAAGCTTTTCTTTTAAAAAAAAAAATTTTGAATTTTGAAAAACCCAAAAATATAGGAGCCTTGTCCCTTGGATTGGTGCCACTTGTCATTTCTCTCTCCTCCCATTTCCATGCCAAGTGTCAGTGTGGGGCTACTTTTAGAAGCCGCCACATGTCATCCCAATTATCTGCCATATGTCACCCTATCCATCCTGCGCCATGTGTCATTTCAAAGACTACCAGGAGATGCCAAGTGTCATAGGTTGTCCTGTCTAGAAAAAGTGGAGTTTGTCTCCTCTGAGGTGGCGCCACTTGAAGTGTGTCTCCTGCAGGGGACACGTGTCAACCCCTCCTTCCTTCTAGAAAAGTAGCCTGACACATGTCTCTTCCTACTTTTCTCAGAAAAGTAGGAGACATGTGTCACTCCTAAATTCCTACAGAAAAGGTAGGCTTGTCTCCTCTGAGGTGGCGCCATCTGGAGTGTCTCCTGCAGAGGACACATGGCAAGCTCTCATTTCCTCAGAAAAAGCAAGTGCCATGTGTCATTTTCTGCTTTCTTTAGAAAAGCTAGAATTCAAATATTCAAAAATCCCCATAGGTGGCGAAAATCAAGAACTCCTACCTTTTTCATCCTGTCTGAGATGGCGCCACATGGCTTGGCCCACCTTCTCTCCCCTCTGCCACGTGTCATTCTCTGCTTCTTTCAGAAAAAGTAGAGGACACGTGTCTTCTCCCTACTTCTTTCAGAAAAGTAGGAGACACATGTCACTCCTGGCTTTCTTCAGAAAAAGCAAACCATTCAAAATTCAAACAAGGCACTAGGTGGCGAAAATCCTGAGCTCTGATTTTTCCAGATGGCCTGAGATGGCGCCACATGTCCTTTCCCTCCTTTTCCTCCCTCTTGCCACATGGCATTGTAGGAGCCACCCTGAGGTGGCACCACATGTCCACCCTCCATTCCTCCAGGGCCAACCTCCATTTGAATTTCAAACTTCCCCCTGAGGTGGCGCCATTTGAGAAAGCCTCTCCAGACAGCTGACACTTGTCTGCCACATGTCCAGATCTCCTTTCACCAAAAAAAAAAAAAGCAAAATTCAAATTCCTTTGAGGTGGCGCCTTCTGAGCCCACTGCTCTGACCTTCTGACATGTGTCAAACACCTTTTGAGGTGGCACCATTCCAAGACTCCACTTGGCTCCATTTTTATTTTTTATTTTTTATTTTATTTTTAATAAAGGTAGCCCACCATGAGGTGGCGCCACCTGAAGACTCCCTACAAAAAGTGAATTTGAAATTCAAACTCCAAGAGAGCACCCTCTGAGGTGGCGCCTCCTGGGAGTTCCCTGCAGAGAGAATCAAGCAAACTTTTGAAAAATTCCAAATTCCCCCTGCTGAGGTGTCTCACCCACAAAATTTCCATTTTTTTTATTTTTTTCAAAAAATCAAAATAGCCTTTTGAGGTGGCACCACCTGAGGGCTCCCTGCAGAAGACAAATTCGAATTTCAAACCCCTCAGATGACACCCCCTGAGATGGCGCCACATGGAGGGCTCAGATCCAGCCTGTTTGAATTTCAAAATTTTTCAGAAAAGTTATAAAAACAAGGCTTCACGCCCAGCCTAAGGAGATCATTTTTTTTTTAGCTCTGGTGAACTTGGAAAATCCGACCTAGCCTTCCTAGAATCAGATTTTGAACCTTGGAAATCGTGCCCCCTTTGGCGCATTGAAGAAGGTGTAGTAGAGCTCGTGCTGTGGCCAATCCGATTCCAACAGAGCTCGATTTTGGTGGACCATCCGAAGCTCGGAGCGAAGGACGAAGGAAGCTCGTGATAGCTGCCCCTTTCAAGAGCTTCTAAGCTGCGTAACGAAGCAAGGTGCACTTCTTTTCCCATTGATTGGATTCCATAATTCGAATCGGGGGTCGTTTGAAGAAAGAGCTCATCCGAGGGATGGATTGAGCTATTCTCATAAAATGACATATATAAAAATGTTTTGTTATGCTTCCTTGATGATTTTTAACATTCATATAGTTAGCTAGGTTTAATTTGCATTTTATTTCATTCATTTAGCATATTTCATGAATTAATTAGGATTAATTTAGCATTTATTTCAATTCTGCTTATTTTCAGTAGGTCTCTGTTTTTGTCAGTCAGTCCACACATCATTTCATGCATTTGTTTTTTATTAAAAATCCCAAAAAAATCACGGAATGCGCCCTTAGGTGTCCCTAAAATTTTGCCAAAAATTAGGAGGCATTTGAATTTGTTTACTGTGGTAAACATTCAAAATGGCAAGTCGGGTTTTTTTACCCGAGATACGTTTTGAAAATAATTTGCCAACTTGTAAAATCGAGATATCCCTCATGGGAGATCCTATTTTCAATCCAAAAGATGTTTTGAACTCGGGAGAATGTCTAATTTTTAATATGATGTTTTCAGATTTTTCTGATTTTTTTTTATTTCTGAAAAAAATTCGAGAGTTCGGGACACTTGTCAGAGCCTATATTAGGCCTCTGAGATCTTGGATCGAATTAGGGCTATGGTTTCTCTTTGTGTGTTGCTCCAAATCCGAAACTGTAAAAAGTGAAAGTAGTGTCCAAGATGTCCTCTGTTTGAATATGAAATGCTGTAATTTTTAAAACAGTGTTGACCCCTGCTTCGGATTTTTCTTGTCATCCCCCTGTTTTGCTACATTTGTCTGTTCTGTTAGTTTAGGCAGAAATAGTTATATTTTTATCTGTGTTTCCGTTGATCAAATGCCGAAGTCATAAACATGAAATTTGTTCATGTAGGTGTCATGCATAATTCTGATTAATTTCATAAATTTCTATGGCCGTTTTGTATTTCTTTAGCATTTTTCATCAGATTAGTGTGATTTTTACCTCTGTCAGAACTAAATCTCTGGTATTGAACTCCCCATGGCTCAAATCCCGAGGCTATAAAAACCAAAAATGTTCCATTTCGGGTCTTTTAGCAGTCTGCAAAATATCAGAAGTTTCCATGGTGTAAATCTTGCATTATCATATTAGGCATTGCATTTGGTTCGGATCCATAGGCAAAATCCATCATTTTTAGGACTTTCCTTGAATTTTAGCATTTAAATCATATCATTTTGTAATTTTTAGCATTCTAGGCTGTTTATCAGAGTAAGTAGATGCTTCATACCGAATTTGGTGCAATTTGGAATCCATTTGAGGTTCGGATCATCCATAATACCAAAACAGGGTCCCGCAGGACCCGGATCCAAGCGAAAAACAAGCGAAATTTGTTATTTTGAGTAAATTGCAAAATGCAAAATTCTGATTTTACAGTCCTAATGTGTTTAGCAGCATGTCATCATGCCTCATACTGAATTTTATCATTATTTGATTCAATTTGAATTTCAAAATCTCAATTTTACCAAGTTTTCCTTTAAAAACCCTGATTTTAAAGGTATAACTTTATAATTAGGGGTATTTTGGTCATTTTGACCCCAATTCCGAATTTCAAACTATTTTCTACTGAATTTCCTGCATTTACATCATTTCAAATATCAAGAAAGCACGAGAATAGGGTTTATATCCAATTAAATCCAATAATTTCATAATATTATTGGAAAATCTTGGAAAAAAACACATATTTGAGCTAACCCAATTTCAAGTTTGGCAGAAACAATCAAAAGAAGGAGCTGAAGTCTGCAAATTTCTTTTATTTCTTTTATTTCCTTTATTTAGTGATGTAATAATTTTGGAATAAGAGAGTTAATTTCCTGCTTAGACTAGGATGCATGTCATATAGTTTGAATTTATGCAATAGCCTGATTATATGATTCATGCATTTTATTTCAAAAGCACTATGGATGTTCACGAATGGCACGTGCACCAACTCTTAGGGAGTTGATGGACTCGGTGGGATCCATATTTACGGCCCTAGTCGGAATATGGACAAGACCCAGATCCGTCATCTTTCTACTAGTCACATTGAGCCTACACTCTTAGGCTATCTTAAAATGCACATCATATTTCCAAAGTCTTCAAAATCATGTGCATCAAATCAACTAAATCCTGAACATATTCATGGCCACAGTCAGAATATGTGAAGGATTTATCTTGACTTAATGCACATTTTTCCAACAAATCTCTTAGAAAATCTTTTCAAAGTGCATTCATTCACTTATGTCATTTGCATCATAAAATCATTGATTTTCTCAAGATTTTCTCAAGAAAACTTCATTCTCAAGAAATCGATTTCTCAAGAAATTCTAAGGATTTTTCAAAATTGGTTTTTCTAAGACAAGTTTTTCCACAGTTTTCCCAGGAAAATGATATTTTCTTAAGATATTCAAAAGAGTTTTCCAATCTTTCTTCAAGATCCAAAATCGATTTCCAAGTATTTAAAAAGGTAAAATTCCCAGGATTTCGATTCCACAAGTTTTGAATTTCCTTCTCCAATGAGCTTTCCTATAAATCTTCCATCATTTTCCTAAGAAAACTCTCAAAGTCCAAGTTTTCCTAAGAAATATTTTCCTTTTCAAAAGGTTCATCTTTTCTCAAGAATCACTTCCATTTTCCCAAGATTTTCAACTATTTCTGATTTTTCCACATCTTTATAAGCTTTCTCATGTTTTCAAAAACCCCTTTTTTATCTGAGTTTCCTGAGAAATTGACCTTTTTCCTGAGAGATTCTTTCCAACTCCAAATGTTTTTCTAAGCATACATCATGTTTTCCAACTGGCATTTTCCAAAATCTCATAGCACATGCCTGAATTCTCTATGCATTTAGGATAGAACATAACTTTGATAATTTCGCTAAGTCAAGCATAGTTTTGGTAGTTTGTTGTTGTTGGCAATGTATTGATCCTTGGTGGTCATTCCTCTTCTCCTGAAGCCCCAGCTACATGCTTATCCCCATCTTCACAGGCTGTGTCAAGCTCAAGAGTTTTTGCTGATTCTCCTTCACACAGCACCCCTCCATCTCCCACAACATGCATGTCGACCGTGTATACACCGTTGCTTTGCACATCATAGGGCCCCTTTTACCTCTTTCCCTATATGCATTCATTTATTCCCATCCAGTATGTACCTTGCCATTATCCCACTTATTTCCATTTTGTTCATCCCCACCTCCTGCGAATTGATATAGCCACCCAGCACCTTCACCTACAACAGTGCTTAACACTGTTGTATCTTGTCATAAGGTTTGCAGCAGTACTAATACACTGTTGTAAGGTGTCCCTAGGTACTACAGCAGTACCAGGTACTGCTGTAGCTTCTAATATATCTACAGCAGTGCCAAGGCACTGCTGTGGTACAATAATGCAGGAACTGCCAACATATTTGTGGTGATTACTGAATCCCCAGTTGAGCTCCCATATATTTGGATCTGAGGGTCCAAGGGGCGTTAACCATGTAGTCCACTCTGTAAAACATTGTTTGCACTGTTACGTTTTTGTACCCCTTTTTGCCGTGCGCCACCATCTTTCCTCAAAACCTCCTACCTTATTTCATCACTGGAACAACCATTATTGTATTTTCATTCCTATCATGTTCCCTGTACCCCAGCTATAACTCCATCTCAGCCCATTTCCTGCCATGCTTCATAACATTCCACTAACTCCTGCTATGTTAACCCAGTTCCCTGTATCATCTGCAAAATTTTGCACATTTACCTATATATATGTTCACTGTAAACCCCCTTTTTTATTATACCCTCTCTGCAGGCGCATCATACACATGCCAACAGACACCTGTGCATCTTCTTCATCATTCCTATAACATCTCTCTATTGATGCACCTTCACAGCATCAACCTCCTATTACCACTTAACCAATCCCACACAGCAGCCTCCATCCCTCCTGCTGCACAGAAACATATCCTTCCACCTTCATGGTTATCCTTTCAATCCTCACTATCGTACAACCAATACTGTCTTCAAATCCCATCTCTTCAAACAACTACCCTGTTATAACTATAGATTTTCTTTATTCCACTTGTTGTCCAGCATAACCCTTTATCACTTGCCTCAACTCACCTACTCTATATTCATATCATATATATATACATATATATATATATATGTATATACATACATATATATATATAAACACATTAATGGCTATCCTTCCCTACCCTAGATTATCAATGTTGTTTCATAAAGTATTAAGCATAAAATAGTTATATGAGTGTCTTATCACTTACATTTCTGAAATCCAAGTGATATGTGTAGTTTCTCTTCTATTCTTCATACTAACTAAGTGCTTTTTGCAGGGAATGTGTGGAAAATATCATTATTTGGAGTTGTAAATTCAATTTCGTGTATTATAATAGTTAGATCTTAAATGAGAATTTACATTTCCTGTTTTAGATAGACTGAATGAGCATTGTAATTATCATAAATTGTTTATTTTCATGCTTTTCACCTTTATTTTCCAAAACGTCACAAATGGGAACACGAATGGCACGTGCACCATTTCGTAAGAGGTAAATTAATCCTAAGTTGATGATTTGCATCAATAGCCATAGTCAGGATGTAAACAAAACTTAGGAATCTTTATCTTTTATAAAATAACATTGGATCCTCTTCAAAAATCATCATATTTTCAAATATTTCTTTCTTTTATTAGAGTTTAACTTAAAATTAGCTCAAAATATATACCAATGGCCATAGTCAGGGTATATTGAGAGTTAATTTTATTTTAAACTCTATAAAAGCACAAAAATATGTTGTATTCTTCACCTGAATTTAAATATAGATTATTATATAATACATTCAATGACCATAGTCAAGGATGTATTATATTTTCAATCTTATTTTAATTCATATAAAGAATGGAATAGCTTTTCAAAATTTAATTTCAAATTCTTCAAATTCATTCATCATTTAGGATAGAACTGCATCATGTTTTCAAAAATTCCTTTTTCAAAACTCCAAGTGATGTAAATATCTTCTTCAATCAATCTTCAATTCTTGTAAAAACCAATTCATCTGTTCATTTTCAATTCTATTTCATTTTCAATCTCAAAAGTTCAATTTAACTTTGAGATTTCAAATGTATTTTATATTCAAAATTTCCAATTCAAATCAGATTTCAAAGTTCAATTTGACTTTGAAATTCCAAATTCAAATTATATTCAAAACTCCAAATCAAATCCAAAGTTCAATTTAACTTTGAGATTCTCTTCATCTTCTAAAATTCAAATTCAAAACTTCAAATTCAAAGTCTAAACTGACTTTGAAATTCATTTGTATATTCAAGATTGAAATTATAAATTTCAAGGTCAATTCAAATTTGGAAATTCTTGATTCATCTTCTAAATTTAAACAACTCCAAAAATCCATTTTAGGATCCAGGATTCAACATTTATATCGGATCTCAGGCTTCAGATCTAATTCCACTTAGGATCTAGAACCCAATTCTACTTTGGATCTTAGACTTCAAATCCAAATTCACTTAAGATCCAGAATCAAATTCTACTTTGGATCTCAGACTTCAGATCCAAATTCCACCTTAGGGTCCAAAGTCCAACTCTACATTGGATCTCAGACTTCAGATCCAAAATCCATCTTAGGGTCCAGAGTCCAACTCTATTTTTGGATTTCGGGTTTCAAATCTTAAATCCATTTTTTGATCCAGAACCCATTTTTTGGATTTAGATCCAATTCTATTCTCAAATCTAGATTTCAAATCCAATTACACTTTCAGATCTCATCCAAAACTCCTTAAATCCATTTCTATTCTTAAAAACCATTTGATTATCTCAGATCCATTCCAAACTTAAAAATCCAAATTCAATTCCATCTCAAGTATTCATTTTCTTTCCCAAAATTCAAATTCAAATTCAAAGTCCATTTTGTTGACTTTGAAACTTTATTTCCTTTCATTTCAAAGCTTCAAGTAATCATTTCTCACTTATCCTTTCAATCCTGATTTACTTCAAAAACTTAGAACTCCTCTGATCTATCTCAAAGTTCTAAATTAGATTAAATCATTTCTTCACTCCTTTGCCAAGTTCATCTCAGAATACTTGAAAATTTCTAAATCAATTTTCGAAAGAGCATTCATCCTTGCATCGCACAAGCATGATTCTTTGTGCATTTAGATCTTTAGAATAAATTCTTAGGTTATATTTAGGCAAAGCAGAAGGCACAGATTCGATCCTTGGTTCGATTACCCCTGGTAAAGGCGCCAGGAACGGTCGAACCTCGTACCGACGAGCGAATCCCGTCTCTCCATTTTTCCCGCAAATTTTCAAAACGGAGGTGAGTTATTTTCGAAATATTTTCAAATAAAGGTCAAGTGAAAACCCGCAAAATAGTTCCTCTTTCTCTCTCTATCCTTCTTTCTTTTTCTCTTCTCTCTTTCTTTTCTTTCTTTTATTTTCCTCCCTTCAAAAAGGAGGAAAATAGAGGTTGGAAAAGGAAAAGAGAAGGAAGAGAGAGAAACCACAAGAGAATAGGAAAATTTTTTGCGATGATCACAAATCTGAATAAAATTGAGAAAGGGAATTGATTTAAAAGTTGGAATTTCAAGATGAAATCCGAATCTAAGATCTGGATTCTGAATAGAGTTCAAAGTTGAATCTTGAATTTAGGATCTGAAAATGGGAACTTGATTTGAAACCTGAGTGAAGTGGAATTGGTTTGAGGAGTTGATTTAAAATATGGGATTCAAGATGGGATTTGAATCTGGAATTTTTGGAATGGAATTGGATTCAAGGTTTTGAATCCAAGATGGTTTTTGGATATGAAAATAGAGTTGGACTCTGGATCCTAATTATGGAATTGGATCTGAAGTTTGAGATCCAAAGTAGAATTGGATCCTGGATCCTAAGATGGAATTGGATCTGAAATCTGAGATCCACAATAGAATTGGGTTCTGGATCCTAAAGTGGATTTGGATCTGAAGTCTGAGATCCAAAGTGAAGTTTGAGTCTGGATCCTAAGATAAATTTGGATCTGAAGTTTGAGATCCAGTATAGAGTTGGGCTTTGGATCCTAAGATGGATTTGGATATGAAATCGGAGATCCAATACAGAGTTGGGTTCTAGACCCTAAGATGGAATTTGGATCTGAAATCAGAGATCCAATGCAGAGTTGGGTTCTAGACCCTAAGATGGATTTGGATCTGAAATCGGAGATCCAATGCAGAGTTGGGTTCTAGACCCTAAGATGGAATTTGGATCTGAAATCGGAGATCCAATGTAGAGTTGGGTTCTAGACCCTAAGATGGAATTTGGACCAGAAATCTAAGATCCAAAGTGAAATCGGAGTCTGGATTCTGAGGAGGAATTGGATCTGAGATCTAACATGAGTGTTGAATCCTAGATCCTAAAATGGATTTGTAGTTAAATTCTGAAAATGAATCAAGAATCTCAAAGTTAATTTGAACTTTTGATTTTGATTGAAAATGTGAATATAAAATGAATTTGGAATTTCAAAGTCAATTTGAACTTTGAAATTTGATTTGAATTTGAATAAAATGACTTTGAAATCTCAAAGTTAAATTGAACTTTTAGATTGAAAATGAAATAGAATTTTGAAAATTAAAAGGATGAATTGGATTTGATAAGGATCGAAGATAGATTGAAGAAAATATTAACATCACTTGGAGTTTTTGAAAAAGAAAGTTTTGAAAATATGATGCAATTCTATCCTATATGATGAATGAATTTGAATAATTTTGAAATTGGAATTTGAAAAGCTATTTCATTCTTTAAATGAATTAAAATAAGATTGAAAATATAATACATCCTTGACTATGGTCATTGAATGTATTATATAGTAATCTATATTAAAATTCTAGTGAAGAATGAAACACATTTTTGTGCTTTTATAGAGTTTAGAATGGAATTAACTCTCAATATACCCTGACTATGGCCATTGGTATATATATTGAATTAATTCTAAGTTAAACTCTGATAAAAGGTAAAATATTTGAAGAATATGATGATTTTTGAAAGAGGATCCAGTGTGGATCCAGTGTTATTTCATAAAAGATAAGAATACTAAGTCTTGTTTACACCTCGACTATGGCCGTTGGTGTGAATCATCAATTTAGAATTAACTTACCTTTTATGAAATGGTGCACGTGCCATTCGTGTTTCACCATTTGTGAGAATTTGGTAAATAAAGAGAAAAAAAAATGCATGGAGCAAACAATTCATGGTGTTCTATGATGCTCATTCATTCTACCTAAAGCAAAAAATGTAAATTCTCATTAAATTCTAGCTATTACAACACAAAATAAAATTTACAACTCCAAACGATAGCCTTTTCCATGTGATTCCTGCAAAACACTTGATTAGTAGAGAAATCGTATTGATTTCAAAACTATAAGGAATAAGACATTCATATACCTACTTTATACTTAATGTTTGATGAAATAACCTTGATAATCTAGGTATGAAAGGATAACCCTTAATGAATTTATACATGTATATATATATATATATATATGGAATGAATATAGAGTAGATGGGTTGGGGTGGGAAGAATGGATACATGGACAGCAGGTATCGAAATATTGCTGTTGAAAATGACCTGACTGATATGCACCTAACGCAGCACAGTCGCATTGGCTGAAATGACCTATGGCTGACCGGAGCTGAATGTAGCTGATGACAGAGTTGTTGCATTTAAAGGGGAAAAGATATACTCAGGGTGGGACTAAGCAGATGTGCACACTATATTGGAGCTACATAAGCTAAATTATGCTGTGAGGACTAAAGGTAGCCTCTTGTTGGTATACAGAAGGAGTTATAGATGGCAGCAGGGCAGGATGAGGTATTGTTGATGGCAAATCAGAGGGCTGTTGAGAGAAGACAACTGTGTAGGAAAAGGTGCACCTATACCTAATGATGTAAAGACAGGATGATGTGTACTTAAGTGCCAGGGACATAAGTGATTGTGGATGATTAGGGTAACAATACACCATATTGGGTGTTTGTTGGCACCCATGGAGTTTACTCATCAAAAGAAGATATGGATATTATACATTTTGACAGGTAAAGTATATATAACAGGTTATGTACCAATGGTTTATTGATATGTTCATGACAGGTATAAAAGATAATGTAAGATGGGGGTACCATACATGTACCCGAATTTGAACAACTCATAGAGAACTATGAGGCTGGGTATGAGTGGAATTGGAGTGGATGTTGTTGGAGACCAACCATAGATTAGGATGCCATCTGTTGTGGCTTCCTGTGGTGACACCTCATAGAATTTTATACAACATTTTACAGAAAACCTAATAAGATATTCCATGTAAAGAGCTACGAAGCCTACTATGTACAGAATTTGCAAAAAGAAAAAAAATATGTTGGCAAAAAGCTACAGAAGCACACTAAAGAAGGGAGGTGAGGAATCCTTCCAGAATTTTATTAATCTTTTCAATCATCCGAAGCAGCCTTAGCTACTGCAGTCGTTGCTCTTGCAGCTGGAATAGTGGTTGTTATGGCGACAGCTGCAGAAGCCAGCTTTGCTACAACCTTAATAATGAGCTCAAAATTTTCTGTACAGTAAACTCGCTTCATGCTCCCGGCTGTACCAAACAGGGAAGTTACCATCGTTATGATATTTATGTAGGTAACCCAGTTGATTAAGAGAGAAGGGAAAAAAATGACTCTTCTCCTCGATGTGGTTTCCATGTATCAACTGATAACCCAAGGAAGAAGCTACAGGCAGTTAAGCATATCTGAAGTGGGGTGCAGGGTATCCAAAAATATGTTTCAGGACCAAGCTCATATCAGAAGACAGAATAGATAGCAGAATAGAAGATGCAAATTGCAAACACATTTAACAGAGACTTATGGTCAGCTCAACTTCTCAGAGAGGAAGCACATTAAACTGTGAATTTTCATGAATGAATTTAATTATTGGAATACACAGATTTATAGGGTACTTACTGATCATCAATAAGCAATAACGATCTCCCAAATCCAAATAAAAGTATTTGGATTGTTACCAAAGCAAGCCTTGGAGCAAAATACAGGAATTCACAAGATGACTCATGCTACCTAACTCACCAGAGATAGATACCATTTTGATCAACATGAGAGGTTGCCAAAATATCCATGTTAGGAGACAATGACAATGCAGCAATAGGCACATAAACTTGCATCGCATCTACCTGTCTGGCCAGGATAACATCCCATAATCTGAGACTTCCATCCATACTGGCAGGTAAGAAAGCCATTTTCCATCTTTACTAAAACACAAATTAGTCATACAATCTGTATAACCCACAAATCTCTGAACCATTCACACAGCAATGCAATCAAATAACCTTATGATCACGTCATCTGTCAGCATGATAAACTAAAAAAAAAAACCGAAATGTAGAATAACAAGCAATATGGGAATGATCTAAGAGAAGATTTCACTGATTGTAAATAAAAAAGAAAAGAAAAGAGAGATAAACTTGGCAGCTGAATCGTGAATCCCATCGATAATTACACAAAACTTTGAAGCATCCAGAAATGGATGAGTAGAATGGTATTCAACTAAACAATCAAATGTAAAATACAAGGGGGTCATGCTAAATCGATCATGCCACAAGTAGAAATTAAACATGCTAAGTAAATAAAAAAAAAAGAAACTGGAAGTATCAATAGGACGCAGAGATTATAAAGGAGGTGGCATTTTGAACCATCAAGCATACAAAAATGAGAATAACGGATTCAACAAAAAAAAAAAACGAAATGAAATGAAGTAAAACCGACGAAAATATGTTGGAACGATAGTTCCGTTTGCTGTAGCACAGAAGGGGGGGTTGGGATTGCTCTAAGCAACCCAACACCCTCGATAATGCATTAATGGGGTAAAACAGAGGAATCTAAGGAGTTAAAGAAAAAAAAATAAGACTCTTACCAATTTCTTTGCGTTTTGGCTGAAGGATGAGGGAGGAGTGCAATCGGAAAGCCAATGGTGTATTACGAACGCTAGATGGCGCCAATAGATGCTTCTGGAGAGGGAGGAAACCGATGGCAGTGGAGAAGCGTGAGGGGATCCTTCAGGATTGAGATCCCTTTGCTTGCAGCAATTTTAAAGAAGGGGAGAGGCGATGGATGGAATGAAGCGAACGATGGGTGATATGTGGAGAAAAGGGGATGGGAGTCTTGCAGAGTAGCTCTCAGCAACGAAGATGCTGATGATGGGCGAAGTAGGTGGATTGCTAAAAAAAGATCGATCCTCTACATAAGCGATGGAGGCTCACTCTTAAAGGGAAATGGAGGGTTCGAGAAGAAGAATTGGTTGAGCATCGAAGGCTGAGAGAGGAGGAGGCGGTTGGAAGATCAACGGTGGAGAGAGAAGGAAAGAGGTGCGGGAGGAATCCGTTAAAGCTTTTTCCTTTTTTCAAAAAGATGGTCCTCTTTTTAGGAAATTTTTACAAAATAGTTTTGAAAATGAGGTTTCTGGTAAAAATGGTTTCAAAAGCTTGAAAATCATCCGTTTTCTTTGTAGCTCTTCTCGATTTTTTTTTTTGGTTTTTATGTTATTTTTCTATTTTTTTGTATTTTTAGAATAAAATCCTAGAGCTTTACGAGAAATCAAAGATTTAAAACTAATTTTTTGTGTTTTTGTAAGATGTTTACAAAAGAAGTTTTTCTGAGAATTTTAGAAACTATTTTGAGACAATTTCTTCAAAAATGGGTTTATGTCTGAATTTTTGAGAAATAATCGAGGTTTATAACTTCGGACTGAGAAATATAGGGTCGAGGATCCATCAGAGTGCCGGATGAGCTGCCCGAGCCTTTCAACATCATTTTTTTGTTATTTTTGTGATTTTATTTTGGAAATCGGACAACGGGGCTCAGATTTGGATTTAAAATATTGAGTTCAGACCCGGAGCTGAATCTGAATATATTAATGTGGAATTTAATCCAGAAATCTAAAGAAATAACTTGATTTTCTCAGAAAAATGGGGTTAGGGGCAAAAGGGTCATTTTTACAAGACTTTTGAAAAATTTGGGGTGTTCACAGATGCCCCTCTTTGCTACTAAGCTGGTTGAGAACCGAGCTTAGTGGCAAAGACAACACTCCAAATTTTGAAAATGCCCCAGTCAGCAGATTTGAACTGGGTGTGGAAGAATCATTTTGAAAACGTGGCTTCTTAGGCTTTGAAACCTTATCCTGAATGGTTTTGGAGAGACGAAATCCTCGAAGATGATATGATTGAGTAAAAATGAGGAAATCGTGATGGGATTTTAGATGGAAATTCTGAAATGGTGGAAAATGAGCATTTTGATCAGGTCTCATGGATGAGACAAGATACTCTCTTTGGAATGATTCAGGTTTAGCCCTTGACCTGGATGGGACGAAGATATATCAAGATGAATTTGAATTGAGGAAAGAGATACACGGGGACCTTGATGGGACATTTTGGAAAATGCCTCGTGAAATGAAGCTTAAGTGGAATCCTATCCTGGATGGATATACAAAGCATGGGTTCCTTGATGGGAAGAACCATGATGGAACTGGAAGAAATCATCTCGTCCAAACAAGGAATCTCGTTGGAATGAGACTCAGGTTTAACCCAAATCTGTAAGGAAGATACCTCGCGAAGCGAGGTTCCGGGTTAACTTTTAATCTGGATGGGAAATCTACCATACGAGTTTCTTAAAAATGGAGAAAGCACGATGGGACCTTCGGAATTTGGACGAACAAATCCGAGAGGGGTTTTTGCGAAAGGAGGAAATATAGAGTCCCTAAAGCTTTAAAAAGGGGAAGAAATTGGGCGTCTCATTGCTGAGACTGAAATAGCTTTTGAAATCAAAAGAATCTTTTGCAAATGGTTCAGGTTTAACCCTTATCCTGAGTGGGGGCATCCATACGGAATTCGTTAATGAGAAAAACCGTGATGAGACAGGAAGAGATACTTTCTTCAGAGGTAACTCTTCTTGGAAATATAAACAACGCTAGGTTGCATCAAAATGGATATTGAATGTTTATTTTATTCTTGGAATAGCTAGAAAATTTTGCCAATAAGATAAAATCATAGTAGATTCAAACGCTCGGAAGTATGCACGTACGTGTGAAAGGTATTCTCTCTTTTACCTAGAGTATTTCCCCCAAATGAGGTTAACTCCTCAGTTATAAGAGTCAAATTCAAAATTTTGGCACTGATGATTTTCTTCAAGGAAGCTATCCATTTCCCTGATATGAGAATAAAAGAAATATTCTTAATTTCATAAAAGCAGAAAATGAAGAGATATTGATAAAAGAATTTTGCATGAGAAAAGATGACTTCTGGCAACTTCGGCAGTTTGATATCTGGGTGTTTTCCCACGATGATCTTTTTTGCACTCTTTTTGAGTCATTGGGCTTTCTCGGGTTTTTCTCATCATCCTTCATTCGGATGTCCTGACTTTTTCTCTTTTTCAGGGAAGGGCACGTCACAAACTCCTTCATCTTGGAGATGTTCCGATCCTTCTTTTATCTCAGGGGTTCTATTGATCTCACTGGCTCAAAAGGTCTTTAGATGATAGTAGAAATCAAATATCTTTTAGGGTTTGTTGGTAGGTTCATCACACTCGCCTTCATCTCGGCGGTGATCTGAACTTTCCCAGGAAGGATCCGTCACAAACTCCTTCATCTCGGAGATGATCCAAATCTTCTTTGGCCCCGAGTGTCTGCTCGCATATTCGTCTTCATCTTGACGACAGTTGAGAGATCCCTTTTGCGGATATTTGATTTGCAACTTTAAATGAATGAGAAGATATGGGTCGAGTGGATTCTTTCTATAGCTCGAGATATTTCCACTGCCTGATTGTCAGAAAGTCATTTTAAAACATGCACCATAGCCAGGATCAATATCAATTTGCTTCTGGCTTTTCTACGTCATTGAAGATTTCTTTTATTGATCATATCGAGGACATTTCTTACATCCTTTTGGTTGATCAACAAGAAAAGATTTGAATTTTACCTCTTTTTTACAAAAAGTTTCACCTTTTGAAAGAAATAGTAGAGGTATAATGAGAGAATTCTCTTTGTGCAGTAAGAATATTTAGAATCGACAAATGCTTTTAGCAAATTGGCAAAGTTTTCATAAATTCTTTGTGAAATAATCACTCAATATAGATTTTGATGAGACACTTAGCTGTAATTTAAAGAAATGGTGCAAGAAATCAGGCTTTAGAAAACTGGACTGATAAAATATATTAGGTTTTGGAAATCCCGACCAGTTTATGAGAAACTGGATTTTTGATAATCCCGACCAGTGAAAACACTGGATTTTAAAACCCGACCAGTGAAAAATACTGGATTTCAAATTCCGACGAGTTATGACAACTGGATTTCAAATCTCAACCAGTTATGAAAACTGGATTTCAAAATCCCGACTAGTGAAAACACTGGATTTGAAAATCCCGACCAGTGAAAACACTGGATTTTGAAAATCCCGACCAAAAACTGGATTTGAAAATCCTGACCAGTTATAGAAACTGGATTTGAAAATCTCGACCAGTTATACAAACTGGATTTGAAAATCCCGACCAGTTATAAAACTGGATTTGAAAATCCCAACCAGTTATAGAAACTGGATTTGAAAATCCCGACCAGTTATAAAAACTGGATTTTGAAAATCCCGACCAGTTATAAAAACTGGATTTGAAAATCCCGACCAGTTATAAAACTGGATTTGAAAATCCCGACCAGTTATAGAAACTGGATTTGAAAATCCTGACCAGTTATAAAAACTGGATTTGAAAATCCCGACCAGTTATAGAAACTGGATTTGAAAATCCCGACCAGTTATAAAAACTGGATTTGAAAATCCCGACCAGTTATAAAAACTGGATTTGAAAATCCCAACCAGTTATAGAAACTGGATTTTGAAAATCCCGACCAGTTATAAAACTGGATTTTGAAAATCCCGACCAGTTATAGAAACTGGATTTTGAAAATCCCGACCAGTTATAAAACTGGATTTTGAAAATCCCGACCAGTTATAGAAACTGGATTTGAAAATCCCGACCAGTTATAAAAACTGGATTTGAAAATCCCGACCAGTTATAGAAACTGGATTTAAAAATCCCGACTAGTTATAAAAACTGGATTTGAAAATCCCGACCAGTTATAAAAACTGGATTTGAAAATCCCGACCAGTTATAGAAACTGGATTTTGAAAATCCTGACCAGTTATAAAACTGGATTTTGAAAATCCCGACCAGTTATAGAAACTGGATTTTGAAAATCCCGACCAGTTATAAAACTGGATTTTGAAAATCCCGACCAGTTATAAAACTGGATTTGAAAATCCCGACCAGTTATAGAAACTGGATTTGAAAATCCCGACCAGTTATAAAACTGGATTTTGAAAATCTCGACCAGTTATAAAACTGGATTTGAAAATCCCGACCAGTGAAAACACTGGATTTGAAAATGAAGGATTTAATCTGATGGTTTGAAAGTGATTGAATTTGGGAGGTTATAACTCGAGGGTCGAGAAAATGATGAGATTTTGAAGATATTGCAACCAAAGGTTGGGAAACTGATAGAATTTGAAAGATTAAAGATCTTGAAGGTTTTGGAAATGATAGAATTGAGGAATCGCACCCTAAGGGTTTGATCACACGACCAGTGGGAGCTGGATCTTTTGGAATACAGGACCAACGAGATGCTGGATCCTTTGGAAATACATGACCAGCGAGATGCTGGATCTTTTGGAAATACATGACCAACGAGTGTTGGATCTTTAGGAAATACATGAAATTTTGGGAGATTTAAGTCAGAACTTGAACTTAGAAGGAGAAAGGTTTTTTGGTCAGAAGACTGATTTTAAAAGGTTACCGGTGTGAGAACCGGGTTTTTTCAAATGAGCTCAATATATGATTGAAAAAGTTTGAGAAATAAGCAGTGTGAGAACTGGTTTTTAGAAGATAATTCAGGATTTATCCCCTTATCCTGAACGGGGGAAATAATAAAGAGAATACCTCATTGAAAGGAGGCATAAGGTTTATCCCTTAACCTGAAGGGGTATTTTGAAGATAAAAGTAGAGGAAATTTTAATAAGATTGGAAAATTTGTTAAAACTTGACATAAACGAGCATTAGCTTGATGTAAATCTGATCAAAGCGAAATGAATCAAATGAAATGAAAAATAAAGATCACAAGGCAAATTAAGAACTAACAAAATTTGAGGAGAAGAGCTTTTCGTCTAATCCTGCCTGCATATGATGAGAAAGATTTTTATGAATTAAAAATGCCCCAGTATCATGGAGAAGAATGTAAGAATTGATAGAAGATCATTGTTTTTATTGAAATGGCTCTTTGAATAGTACAAAAGATTTTTGAATGAAAATTCTAAGTATAAAATTTCTTCAAATGCAGAGCATTGATGGGATCTGGCATCTCCACTCCATCTGCGTTGATTAGACGATACGAATTGCGAGGCAAAGCTTCCTTAACCACATAAGGGCCTTCCCAATTGGGTGACCACTTGCCCCGTGGTCGATGCTTGAGATGAGCCGTTGATCTGAGTACCAAATCATTAACTCGAAATTTCCTCTCAATGACAGACTTGGCATAATGTCGAGCTATCCTCTGCCGATAAGCTTGAGCGTGCTCTGCTGCCTTGAGCCTTTTTTCATCTAGCAGATCCAGCTGCACCAATCTCTGCTGCTGATACTGATCAAGTGGCAATTCTATAAGTGAAGCAAATTTGAGAGCGGGCTTTTGGATATGGAGAGGTAACACCACTTCAGTCCCGTAAACAAGTTCTGAAGGAGTGGCATTAGTCGGAGTCCGAATGGTGGTCCGATATGCCCAAAGTGCGTCATGAATTTTCTTATGCCAATCTCGACCTGTCTTCACAGTCCTTTCCAAAATACGAATCAAGATCTTATTGGTAGCCTCTGCTTGGCCGTTCCCTTGAGGATAATAGGGAGCTGAGAAATGATGGGAAATTCTGAATTTAGAACAGAAGGTTTTCATCCTCTTATTTTTGAAATGGGTTCCATTATCTGAGACAATATCATGTGGTATGCCGAAGCGGCAAAGAATGTTCTTGTGAATGAAAGAAACCACATGGCGGCCTTCTACTATGCGTAGAGTAACAGCTTCAACCCATTTCGTGAAATACTCTGTCGCAGCCAGGAAGTATTTGTGGCCGTTGGAAGCAGGAGTAATCGGGCCGACGACGTCAAAAGCCCACATAGAAAATGGCCAAGGAGAAACAACTGATTGTAGATATGCGGCCGGAGCATGAATATAAGGCGCGTGTAATTGGCACTTGACGCATTTCTTCACAAATCTATGACAGTCTTGCTGCATGGTATTCCAATAGTACCCTGCTCGAACGATCTGCTTGACGAGAGTCTGATAACCGACATGGCCACCACAAATCCCTTCATGTGCCTCTTGGATAACTTCCATAGCTTCTTCTTTGTCTAAGCATCTTACATACTCAGAGCTGAAACCACGGCGGTAAAGGACATTGGCAAGAATGAAATATTGGGTAGACATACGCTGAATTGCATGTTGCTCCCTTTTTGGCATCTCTAGTGGAAATTCCCCAGTCTCAATGAAATTCTTGATACTTTGATACCAAGGCTTCTCCTTCGAATTGACCTGGTTTACTTGCATAATTGAATCAAAAGCGGGTTGCTCGAGTCTGCCAACTTCGAAAGAGCGGCATGACTCACCACCTTTGAAGGATAGAATGGAGCCTAGACTGGCTAAACCATCGGCTATCTGATTGTGCTCTCTTCTGATGTGACTGAGCTGAAATTCTTCGAAGCTGTCCACAAGAGCTAAGACAATCTTCTGATATGGAATCAATTTTGGATCTTTTTCTTGCTATTCAGTATTAACTTGACTGACAACAAGTAGTGAGTCGCCAAAAGCATGCACTCTCTTGACATTGAAACTTTGCAGAATTTTGAGGCCTTGTATTAGAGCTTCATACTCGGCCATGTTATGAGTGCATTGAAAACCAAGCTTGAGGGAATAAGGGATCATTTCTTTTTCTGGAGTGATCAACAAGACTCCAATCCCGATGCCAGACATATTTTTAGAGCCATCGAAGAACATATTCCAAACTGGGGGCTGTTGGATATTACAGATGTGCTCATCAGGAAAATCATCTTCTGTTTTAATCTCTTATGTCAGAGGGAAATCTGCCAACTGATCTGCGATCGCTTGACCTTTAATCGACTTTTGAGAGACATACTCTAAGTCATATTGCATCAGAAGGACTTGCCACTTCGCAATCCGTCCAGTGAGAAACGGCTGTTCCAAAATGTATCTGAGAGGATTAAGTTTCGATAGAAACTTGATTTCAGAAGCCAATAAGTAATGTCTCAATTTCTGGCACATCCAAACCAGAGCCAGACAAGTCTTCTCCATCTGAGAATACTTCTTTTCATAATCAATGAAAGTTTTGCTAACATAGTAGATGGCGTGCTCTATCAGGCTGCCCTCTTTATATTGAGCGAGGAATCCACCACAGGCATTCTGATTGACAGAAATGTATAGTAAGAGAGGCTTTCCCAGCTTTGGCGGCTTCAAAACTGGCGGATTAAGGAGATACTGCTTGATGCGCTCAAACGAGAGTTGACATTCCGATCCCCATTCGAATTTAACTCCTTTTCTTAGCAAATGGTTAAAAGGCTCGCATCTCATGGCCAGATTAGAGATGAATCTGCGAATAGACTGGATACGGCCTTGAAGGCTTCGCAGTTCCCTGAGATTAGTTGGAGGCGGCATGTCAATAATGGCTTTTGCCTTGGCCGGATCCACTTCGATCCCTTTCTTGCTGATGATGAAGCCGAGCAGTTTGCCGGGCTCTACTCCAAAAACACATTTCTGAGGGTTAAGTCTTAACTTGTAAAGAATAAGTCTTTCAAAAACTTGACTAAGAGCATCGAGGTGATCCTCTTCTTCTTTAGACTTAACCAAAATGTCATCCACATACGCATCCATATTCTTGTGCATTTGATCGTGGAAAATAACGGCCATTGCCCTTTGATAAGTTGCCCCGGCATTTTTGAGCCCGAATGGCATGACTGTATAGCAAAAAGTTCCCCATGTAAACGAAGTCTTGGACTGATCACGAACGACCAACTTAATCTGATTATAACTTGAATATCCGTCCATGAAGGAAAACATGGCATGACCTGCTGTGCTATCGATCAACAGGTCAATATTGGGAAGCGGATAATCATCTTTCGGGGTGGCCTTATTGAGATCCCTGAAATCAATGCAAATCCGAACTTTTCCGTTCTTTTTAGGGACTGCTACGATATTTGCCAACCAATCTGGGTAATCAATGGCCCGGATGAAGCCTGCTTTTAATAAATCTTCAAGTCCTTCCTTGACTTGTTGCTCAATTCGAGGGTCTAATTTCCTCAATTTCTGCTTGATTGGTCTGACTTCTGGTTTCAACTTGAGTCGATGCTCAACCAGCTTGATATCTAATCCTGGCATATCTTCGTAAGTCCAGGCAAATACTTCCTGATGCTTTTTGAGGAATTGGATGAATCTAGCTTTTTCAACTTCGCTTAGACTCAACCCAATTTTGAGAATCTTCGGATCATTTTCCGACCCAATGTTAATATCCTCAGTTGGATCTTGAACCAAAGATGATGGTTCATCCTGCTTCTGAATGTGAGCAAATTCTGGCAAATCCTGAATAGTGGAATCAAATTCAGCTGGCTCTTCAGTCTGTTCCGCTGTCTGACTGACCTCTGCTCTGTCTTTCATCTCAAGAAACCTTGCCAATTTTAGATACTTGGGATTGATAACAAATCTTGTCATTGATTTAAGAGTTAAGGGTCCTGTAAATGCCAAAAAGAGGTTGTTTTTGAGAGAAAGTACGAGCCAAATCAAATTTTTGTATAAGTAAAGAACAATGACATAGACAGAATATAAGAAGAAATGATAGATGCTCAAAATGTGAAGAGAAAGTTGATCTTTCATTGATTGGAAATGAAGTATTTACAAGACATTGACAAAAGACGGGATCGTGCTGTCCCTACAAGATTTAAACAAAGAAACAAGAGCAGAAAAAAGCAGGAAAACTAAGGCATCATCTCTTCATTGGCTTCCTTTGACGAAAACTGTCTTTTTGCTGGAATCTTGGCCGATGAACCCCAACCCTGAACTGTCTGCATGCCGAGTAGGAACGATTGGCTCCACTATACCATCTTCATTCTTTCCTATGCCCCGGAATGACTGATATCCATGTTTTATCAGCAGATCAAATCCCTTTCTTGCTTTAGAAAATTGAGGAAATAAGGGATGATCTTTGAAGGAAGCATAATCAATGCGTCCTCCTAACTTGAAGAAACAAGGTCCCTGCCATTGGACCGCAGCTGCAACATTTTTCTCTCCCATGACATCTTTCAGCTTCAGCATCTCTAGACTGTCACTGAGATTGATCTCATCCGCTTCTCGGATGCTTGGAATATCAGCTGTGAATGTTGGACGAGGAATCATAGGCTGTGGCAGCCTCTCTTCAGGATCTTCGCCCAAAATGGTGGTGATCATTCCACCTTTGGACCACTTTATGCATTGGTGGAGAGTTAATGGAACTGCATTGGCGTTGTGGATCCATGTTCGTCCCAATAATAGATTGTAAGTTGGCGACACATTGACAACATGGAATAGCACCGTGTGCACTGAGTAGTTGATAAAAATTTCCAGGAAGATCTTGCCCTTGGCAGTCTGCCCGTGATTATCAAAGCCGTAGATGGTGATGGGATCAGGCACATATTCTTCTTCTTTTAATCCCAATGCTTTCGCTGTCATCTCTGGACAAATATTGAGGCTGCTGCCTCCATTAACCAGTACATGCAGGACAGTCATGCCCCCGGTCCTTACCACAATGTATAGTGCATTATTGTGAAATGAATGAGGCTTTGGCAGGTCCTCATCAGAGAAAGTGATAGGCGCATTAGTCATTGCTTGGTTCACTATCTGTGCCATGTCATCGAGCGTGGTACCCGGTTTCACCTTGATCTTCCTCAATAGATCATCTAGTTTTTCTTTATGCTGGGGAGAGTCGTGAGTCAACTCAAAAATGGAGATGTTGGAGAGCGCTGTAATCGGCTTCTGAAGGCTTCTGGCCCGCTCTTCTGCTGCTTCTGAGGTTTCTGCTTCCTCTATACCAGCTTCCTTTTTCAGAAATCTTTTTGGGAAAACTTGGGTTTTCCCATTCTCCACTGACGTGTTTCTGATGTTCAAAAATGAGAGGATATCCCCTCTCCGAGATGCAGGCTGGTCCTGGCGTAGAACCATTACCTGATGCTGCAGACTCATCTCCTCTTCGGAACAAGGATGTATGTGACTCTGCGGGAGAAAAGAACCTTCTGAAACGGTTGACACTGAATGTTTTGGGAATGGGGCGGACAGAATGTCCATTTTGCCCTCTTCTTCATCCTCGATGAGGATGCTTTTATCAATACAATCCTGAATCAGATGCTTCAGGACGAAGCAATACTCGGTGTCGTGGCCCATCGCTCTGTGGAACTTGCAGTATTGTTCCTTAAATCTACCCATGAGCACTGGCGGATCTGCCACCTTGGGAAGTTTTACCATCCCGTGAGACAGCAAATATTCCAAAATTTTCTCCAAAGGCTGGTCGAGGGGAGTGAACTTCCGATCCCTACTCCAGTTTATATGTTTGGGCTTTTCTTGAAGGTCCCCCTTTTGTTGAGGACCGGTCAGGAGAGGCTTATCATTGTTCTTGAAGAATTTTCCTTTCCTTCCTCTGCTCTGCTCGGGCTTTGTGCCACTGCCACTGCCCTGATCATCCCCTGGAACCTCGGCGGAGTAGGTGAAGTGTGCCTTCTTCTTTGGATCTGGGATATTCTTGGCCAAGGCGACACCTTCATACATTCCGTTCTCCACCCCCATCTCGAGCCATTCTGCTCGCTCTGTTAGTTTGATGAATGATTTGGAGGGATATGGGAAGAGGAGGCTTTTTAGGGGCTGGGAGAAGTTGTTGAGAATGACTTGGAGAGCATGCTTCTCAGAAATAGGGTTCTTCATTTTGTTGCACAGGCTTCTCCATTTGTGAATGAAATCTCTAGCCTTCTCATTGGGCTCCTGTTTCAGGTTGCACAGGTGGTTCAAGGTGGGCAGAGCTTCCGTGTTGAACAGGAAGCGCTCAACGAACATGTTGACGACTTTGTCAAAATCCCTTAGCTCAATGGGATTGACGTGCTCGGCGTACCATTTGGCAGCTATCCCCTCCAGACTGCGGGGGAAACAGAGGAAAAGGGCACGGTTGTCTTCGCTGAATCAGGCGCATTCTGCAAAGAACATGGCAAGATGGGCCTTGGGATCTCCGGATCCATCGAATTTAATGAATTTTCGGGGGAGGTTCTCCAGATTTATGTCCCCTTCCAAGCTGAGGTAAAAATCCTGTCTAGTGTATGACCTTTTCCCTTTATCCCGGACTTGCAGGTCTTTGACTATCTTGGTTAGTGCCTGGATCGAATCCTCTGCGAGGGCCCCATGCTTGGGCTTGTTCACTGACACTGGCTCTTCTACCGGCCTCTTGGACTGCCGCAGATGTTTTGGGATGTAGATCAGTTGCTCTTCTTCCTCGGAGATTTCTTCCGTTGACCTGGAATCCTCAGAGGTGCTGTCATGCTGTATTTTCTGCTTGCTGATCTTAACCGGTTTTTCCTGGGCTTTTTCTTAGCTTTGCCTTTAGGAGCTGCCTTCTTGGGAGCAGCCTTAGCCTGCTCGACCATCATCTTGGTCATCATTTTTTGAAAGATCCGGTACATGGCCGGATCAACGTCGCTTTCATCCCCGGAGTTATTCTTTTTGGACAATCTAGGAGAATTTATCTCCTCTGACTCGCTGTCACTGTGCTGTTGAGCAGCCCTCTTGTCAGCCCTTGTCTGAACCATTTTCAGATGCCTAAGCTTTCCTGCAGAATATGGGAATGGTTAGAGTATGGAGAAGCTTTTGAAAAATCATAACTTATTTGAGAAAAAGCAAGAAATGAAGGGATTTAGTCGACAATTTCAAGAGATTATCCCATTACCCGGGATTGGGTCATCACACAATTTGTGATAATTGTGTTACCATTTGATGATAACAGAGAAATGTGCCTCGTTACCTAGGCGAGGTCATCAACCATGAGAAAATATATCTGAAAAAAATGTAGGAGGAATGTCCCGTTTACCCGGGATGAGGTCGTCACTCAAAATTTGTGACTTTTATTTGTGCTATAAACAAAATACAGAAAACAACATTTTTGGCCAAAAAGCAAATTTTTATTGATATCCTTAACATTTAAAGACAAAGAGAGGGTGGACAGACGGTTTGCCACCACTCTTGATATTCAGATGATACATTTGGCCCAGGAAATATAGACAGGGAAATAAAGGAGTTCCAGGTATATTTAGCGACATGATATGCCCCAGACCACTGATCCGACTGCAGGTTGAATTCTGACACGTTGCCTGTCGGGAAACGGGTGTTGGCACGAACTTGCCGCTGCGAAAACTGCCTTAGACATCGTTCCGGCTGATAATCAACACAAAAGAAAGGGCCCATCAACTTGTAGCGCTTGTCACGGGCATAAGTGTATCGAGGAACAGTCTTTCTTCTGTCAAAGAAATCCCAGGTGATCTCCTTCTGATGCAGCTTCTCGATCAGAGCTCGGCATTGGATGACTGTCTTCGGCTGCTTACTGTTGAATCTGAAAGAACTGGCCTTCGAAGGAACGTGTCACAAGAACCACGACTGCAAGGCGTAAGTGCATCCTTCTACCAGAATGGTCTCCCCAAGGGCAAATCGAGCCAAGCCTCTGTAAAGGAAAGCTAATGCGGCCATGGAGACTGAAAGTTGATGGGTCTGCTTGCTTCCCCATCTTCGAAAGAGCTGGGCGACTCTGATATCTATAAAATTTTGGCCATCTTGGAAGAAAGCTAATCCAACTGTGCACAGGATCATGGCATGCTGAATTCTGTCTTTCGCTGCTCGAGAGAGAGTGTCGACCTCTTTGTAGGCTCCATACTTTTGATATAATTCGAACAGGTCGATGAACTGATTTCCACCAATCTCAGTGAGAGGCCAAGACCTGCTCCCTGTTGCTCTTGCTAAGGCTTCTCGAACATCCACCCCTTTGATGTTGATCAAATACTGCTGCTCGACAGGATCATCTGGCTGACCAGCTGGTTCGGGCAATCCCATAATATCATTGAACTCATCAATCAGTAGAGTCATTTCTCCCCAAGGAAACCAGAATGTGCAGGTACGGGGATTCCACCGTTCTACCATGGCCTGAATCAGAGCTCCGTTGATGGTTCGCTTGCCTGCTGCTGATGCCATCTCCAACCCACAGTCATCCGAGTGGTCTGAAAACATACGTGAGAAGGTGGCGAACCAAGAATAATACCACCGAGGGAAGAAAGCACGAGACTGGATGACCCGCAGATCCGGAGGTCCATCATGAATCTGATAGAAGACATGATCTCGGGGAAAGACAGCATCGAGAGAATTTGATGCCATTGAAGTGATACTGGGGCAAAGAAAATAAGGGGAATTAGATAGAATGCAGGACTTATGGATAGACTCTTCAAAGAATCAAACCTGGAAATTTTGAAAAGGTTGATAAAATTTTAAAGGAATTTTCCAGGGTTTTGAAGAAAATTTGATCTAAAAGAGAAAAAGAAATGTAGGTAGATAGAAATATACACCTGGGGTTTTTGAAAATAAGGGTAAGTTTTTGAATAATACACCCAGGGTTTTTGAGAAGGGTCTGATACATATATATGAGAGAATAAGAGAAATATCATACAACCAAAGCTGCACAAACAAGGATGCGCATACAGCACTCCCTAAAGGCTGACTCTAAATGCAATAGTTGAAATGGCTTGTAGGACCTTAATCCTAACTCTCGGGTTCGAATTATCTGATTCCGATCAAGATACGCCGATATACCCAAGCCGAAGCTCGAAGTACGTGGCATAGAAATATTTCTCCGGTTCTAAGGTAATGGCTTCCCAACATCCTTGAGCACCTACCGATATACCTCGGACTATGGCCCTTAGGTACGTGGTAGGGGGGCGCGAACCCAAATAAGTGGTCCAGTTGTGAGGCTCTCTCCCGAACTATGGTTCAGTGAGACAGCCCAGCAACGTGAAGACCGGGAAAATATAGGTAAGGAGGTTTTTCAAAATATGGGCAACATGCAAGAAATCAGAAGGCTCTAATGCAAGTCCTAAAGAGATAGATTAAAATGAAGAGAAGCATACACTTGCATACATTGTTTTGCATTCAATCCCTAGAATTGAGGAGAGTTGTATTTAAGACCTAAGTCTAATGTGAGCATGGAATAATCTCCTCAATATGGTCCTACCAAACTATACTTAGATCCTATATGCAATGATGTCAGCTTAGGACAAAATCTAGGCCCCTAAGGTTTGCATGGAAATGAAGCTGACATATGTAGAATAAAGACTTTAGATAATATCAAAGCAAAAGAAAAGGCATAATTCGACCGGACGGAGACGAGTCCCATCACGGTCGCCAAAACTATGATCATCGCAAAATTTTTCCTCTCGTAATATTCTCTCTCTTCCTTCTCTTTTCCTTTCCAACCTCTTATTTTCCTCCTTTTTGAAGGGAGAAAGATAAAAGACGGAAAGAAAGAGAGAAAAGAAAAGAAAGAAGAGAAGAGAAACTCTTTTGCTGGTCTCATTTGACCTTAATTTTGAAGAATTTTGAAATAACTCGCCTCCGTTTTTGAAATATTTGCGGGAAAAATCGGGAGACGGGATCCGCTCGTCGGTACGAGGTTCGACCGTTCCTGGCGCCTTTACCAGGGGTAATCGAACCAAGGGTCGAATTTTATGCCTTTTGCTTTGCAAAGAATTTATCTAAGTGTTTATCCTAAATCTAAATGCACAATGAATCATGCTTGTGCAAATGCAAAGATGTATGCTCCTTTTGAAAATGTTTTGAAGAATTTCCAAGTGAAATTGATAAAGTGAAGAAATGATTCCTAACTTAGAACTTAAGATTAAAGTTCTAAGTTTTAGAATATTCAAGAGCTTGGAATATGAGCCTGGATCTGGAAAGAGATGGTTTTTGAAGTTTTTAAGATAAAAGAAGAAGAAAGAAATTTTCTAAGTCATAAATGGGCTTTGAGTCAGAACAGAAATGAAGATAAAATTGGGAAATCTGAATAAAATTGAGAAAGGGAATTGATTTAAAAGTTGGAATTTCAAGATGAAATCCGAATCTAAGATCTGGATTCTGAATAGAGTCCAAAGTTGAATCTTGAATTTAGGATCTGAAAATGGGAACTTGATTTGAAACCTGAGTGAAGTGGAATTGGTTTGAGGAGTTGATTTAAAATATGGGATTTGAATCTGGAATTTTTGGAATGGAATTGGATTCAAGGTTTTGAATCCAAGATGGTTTTTGGATATGAAAATAGAGTTGGACTCTGGATCCTAATTATGGAATTGGATCTGAAGTTTGAGATCCAAAGTAGAATTGGATCCTGGATCCTAAGATGGAATTGGATCTGAAATCTGAGATCCACAATAGAATTGGGTTCTGGATCCTAAAGTGGATTTGGATCTGAAGTCTGAGATCCAAAGTGAAGTTTGAGTCTGGATCCTAAGATAAATTTGGATCTGAAGTTTGAGATCCAGTATAGAGTTGGGCTTTGGATCCTAAGATGGATTTGGATATGAAATCGGAGATCCAATACAGAGTTGGGTTCTAGACCCTAAGATGGAATTTGGATCTGAAATCAGAGATCCAATGCAGAGTTGGGTTCTAGACCCTAAGATGGATTTGGATCTGAAATCGGAGATCCAATGCAGAGTTGGGTTCTAGACCCTAAGATGGAATTTGGATCTGAAATCGGAGATCCAATGTAGAGTTGGGTTCTAGACCCTAAGATGGAATTTGGACCAGAAATCTAAGATCCAAAGTGAAATCGGAGTCTGGATTCTGAGGAGGAATTGGATCTGAGATCTAACATGAGTGTTGAATCCTAGATCCTAAAATGGATTTGTAGTTAAATTCTGAAAATGAATCAAGAATCTCAAAGTTAATTTGAACTTTTGATTTTGATTGAAAATGTGAATATAAAATGAATTTGGAATTTCAAAGTCAATTTGAACTTTGAAATTTGATTTGAATTTGAATAAAATGACTTTGAAATCTCAAAGTTAAATTGAACTTTTAGATTGAAAATGAAATAGAATTTTGAAAATTAAAAGGATGAATTGGATTTGATAAGGATCGAAGATAGATTGAAGAAAATATTAACATCACTTGGAGTTTTTGAAAAAGAAAGTTTTGAAAATATGATGCAATTCTATCCTATATGATGAATGAATTTGAATAATTTTGAAATTGGAATTTGAAAAGCTATTTCATTCTTTAAATGAATTAAAATAAGATTGAAAATATAATACATCCTTGACTATGGTCATTGAATGTATTATATAGTAATCTATATTAAAATTCTAGTGAAGAATGAAACACATTTTTGTGCTTTTATAGAGTTTAGAATGGAATTAACTCTCAATATACCCTGACTATGGCCATTGGTATATATATTGAATTAATTCTAAGTTAAACTCTGATAAAAGGTAAAATATTTGAAGAATATGATGATTTTTGAAAGAGGATCCAGTGTGGATCCAGTGTTATTTCATAAAAGATAAGAATACTAAGTCTTGTTTACACCTCGACTATGGCCGTTGGTGTGAATCATCAATTTAGAATTAACTTACCTTTTATGAAATGGTGCACGTGCCATTCGTGTTTCACCATTTGTGAGAATTTGGGAAATAAAGAGAAAAAAAAATGCATGGAGCAAACAATTCATGGTGTTCTATGATGCTCATTCATTCTACCTAAAGCAAAAAATGTAAATTCTCATTAAATTCTAGCTATTACAACACAAAATAAAATTTACAACTCCAAACGATAGCCTTTTCCATGTGATTCCTGCAAAACACTTGATTAGTAGAGAAATCGTATTGATTTCAAAACTATAAGGAATAAGACATTCATATACCTACTTTATACTTAATGTTTGATGAAATAACCTTGATAATCTAGGTATGAAAGGATAACCCTTAATGAATTTATACATGTATATATATATATATATATATATATATATATATATATATGGAATGAATATAGAGTAGATGGGTTGGGGTGGGAAGAATGGATACATGGACAGCAGGTATCAAAATATTGCTGTTAAAAATGACCTGACTGATATGCACCTAACGCAGCACAGTCGCATTGGCTGAAATGACCTATGGCTGACCGGAGCTGAATGTAGCTGATGACAGAGTTGTTGCATTTAAAGGGGAAAAGATATACTCAGGGTGGGACTAAGCAGATGTGCACACTATATTGGAGCTACATAAGCTAAATTATGCTGTGAGGACTAAAGGTAGCCTCTTGTTGGTATACAGAAGGAGTTATAGATGGCAGCAGGGCAGGATGAGGTATTGTTGATGGCAAATCAGAGGGCTGTTGAGAGAAGACAACTGTGTAGGAAAAGGTGCACCTATACCTAATGATGTAAAGACAGGATGATGTGTACTTAAGTGCCAGGGACATAAGTGATTGTGGATGATTAGGGTAACAATACACCATATTGGGTGTTTGTTGGCACCCATGGAGTTTACTCATCAAAAGAAGATATGGATATTATACATTTTGACAGGTAAAGTATATATAACAGGTTATGTACCAATGGTTTATTGATATGTTCATGACAGGTATAAAAGATAATGTAAGATGGGGGTACCATACATGTACCCGAATTTGAACAACTCATAGAGAACTATGAGGCTGGGTATGAGTGGAATTGGAGTGGATGTTGTTGGAGACCAACCATAGATTAGGATGCCATCTGTTGTGGCTTCCTGTGGTGACACCTCATAGAATTTTATACAACATTTTACAGAAAACCTAATAAGCTATTCCATGTAAAGAGCTACGAAGCCTACTATGTACAGAATTTGCAAAAAGAAAAAAAATATGTTGGCAAAAAGCTACAGAAGCACACTAATGAAGGGAGGTGAGGAATCCTTCCAGAATTTTATTAATCTTTTCAATCATCCGAAGCAGCCTTAGCTACTGTAGTCGTTGCTCTTGCAGCTGGAATAGTGGTTGTTATGGCGACAGCTGCAGAAGCCAGCTTTGCTACAACCTTAATAATGAGCTCAAAATTTTCTGTACAGTAAACTCGCTTCATGCTCCCGGCTGTACCAAACAGGGAAGTTACCATCGTTATGATATTTATGTAGGTAACCCAGTTGATTAAGAGAGAAGGGAAAAAAATGACTCTTCTCCTCGATGTGGTTTCCATGTATCAACTGATAACCCAAGGAAGAAGCTACAGGCAGTTAAGCATATCTGAAGTGGGGTGCAGGGTATCCAAAAATATGTTTCAGGACCAAGCTCATATCAGAAGACAGAATAGATAGCAGAATAGAAGATGCAAATTGCAAACACATTTAACAGAGACTTATGGTCAGCTCAACTTCTCAGAGAGGAAGCACATTAAACTGTGAATTTTCATGAATGAATTTAATTATTGGAATACACAGATTTATAGGGTACTTACTGATCATCAATAAGCAATAACGATCTCCCAAATCCAAATAAAAGTATTTGGATTGTTACCAAAGCAAGCCTTGGAGCAAAATACAGGAATTCACAAGATGACTCATGCTACCTAACTCACCAGAGATAGATACCATTTTGATCAACATGAGAGGTTGCCAAAATATCCATGTTAGGAGACAATGACAATGCAGCAATAGGCACATCAACTTGCATCGCATCTACCTGTCTGGCCAGGATAACATCCCATAATCTGAGACTTCCATCCATACTGGCAGGTAAGAAAGCCATTTTCCATCTTTACTAAAACACAAATCAGTCATACAATCTGTATAACCCACAAATCTCTGAACCATTCACACAGCAATGCAATCAAATAACCTTATGATCACGTCATCTGTCAGCATGATAAACTAAAAAAAAAAACCGAAATGTAGAATAACAAGCAATATGGGAATGATCTAAGAGAAGATTTCACTGATTGTAAATAAAAAAGAAAAGAAAAGAGAGATAAACTTGGCAGCTGAATCGTGAATCCCATCGATAATTACACAAAACTTTGAAGTATCCAGAAATGGATGAGTAGAATGGTATTCAACTAAACAATCAAATGTAAAATACAAGGGGGTCACGCTAAATCGATCATGCCACAAGTAGAAATTAAACATGCTAAGTAAAAAAAAAAAAAAAGAAACTGGAAGTATCAATAGGACGCAGAGATTATAAAGGAGGTGGCATTTTGAACCATCAAGCATACATAAATGAGAATAACGGATTCAACAACAAAAAAAAAAAAAACGAAATGAAATGAAGTAAAACCGACGAAAATATGTTGGAACGATAGTTTCGTTTGCTGTAGCACAGAAGGGGGGGTTGGGATTGCTCTAAGCAACCCAACACCCTCGATAATGCATTAATGGGGTAAAACAGAGGAATCTAAGGAGTTAAAGAAAAAAAAAATAAGACTCTTACCAATTTCTTTGCGTTTTGGCTGAAGGATGAGGGAGGAGTGCAATCGGAAAGCCAATGGTGTATTACGAACGCTAGATGGCACCAATGGATGCTTCTGGAGAGGGAGAAAACCGATGGCAGTGGAGAAGCGTGAGGGGATCCTTCAGGATTGAGATCCCTTTGCTTGCAGCAATTTTAAAGAAGGGGAGAGGCGATGGATGGAATGAAGCGAACGATGGGTGATGTGTGGAGAAAAGGGGATGGGAGTCTTGCAGAGTAGCTCTCAGCAACGAAGATGCTGATGATGGGCGAAGTAGGTGGATTGCTAAAAAAAGATCGATCCTCTACAGAAGCGATGGAGGCTCACTCTTAAAGGGAAATGGAGGGTTCGAGAAGAAGAATTGGTTGAGCATCGAAGGCTGAAAGAGGAGGAGACTGTTGGAAGATCAACGGTGGAGAGAGAAGGAAAGAGGTGCGGGAGGAATCCGTTAAAGCTTTTTCCTTTTTTCAAAAAGATGGTCCTCTTTTTAGGAAATTTTTACAAAATAGTTTTGAAAATGAGGTTTCTGGTAAAAATGGTTTCAAAAGCTTGAAAATCATCCATTTTCTTTGTAGCTCTTCTTGATTTTTTTTTTTTTGGTTTTTATGTTATTTTTCTATTTTTTTGTATTTTTAGAATAAAATCCTAGAGCTTTACGAGAAATCAAAGATTTAAAACTAATTTTATGTGTTTTTGTAAGATGTTTACAAAAGAAGTTTTTTCCGAGAATTTTAGAAACTATTTTGAGACAATTTCTTCAAAAATGGGTTTATGTCCGAATTTTTGAGAAATAATCGAGGTTTATAACTTCGGACTGAGAAATATAGGGTCGAGGATCCATCAGAGTGCCGGATGAGCTGCCCGAGCCTTTCAACATCATTTTTTTGTTATTTTTGTGATTTTATTTTGGAAATCGGACAACGGGGCTCAGATTTGGATTTAAAATATTGAGTTCAGACCCGGAGCTGAATCTGAATATATTAATGTGGAATTTAATCCAGAAATCTGAAGAAATAACTTGATTTTCTCAGAAAAACGGGGTTAGGGGCAAAAGGGTCATTTTTACAAGACTTTTGAAAAATTTGGGGTGTTCACAGAGGGGCATCTGTGAACACCCCAAATTTTTTTAAAATGTTGTAAATGTCCCCTTTTTGCCCTTTTCCCCCATTCTTTGGGTAATTGAGTCGGTTTTAAATCTAAATTCCATTTTGTTTCTCAAATGTCGTTGAAATTAAATTCATTTTACATATCTGACTCAATTTCGGATCCGGATCTACATCAAATTCCAAATTTGTGCTTCATTATCCAATTTTAAATCAAATTCTCAAAATTATCAAAAATAACTTTTTGAAAAGCTCAGACACTTCGTCCGGTATCCGTTTGGTTCCATCGTGTTATAGTCCTCAAATCGAAGTTTAAAACTCAAACATTTTCTCAAAACTTGGGTCCAAACCCATTCTTCTGAAGAAATTTCCCCCAAAATGGTCTGAAATTCTCAGAAAAATACTCCTGTAAATATTTCTCTGAAAAATACAAAAAAATTAGTGTTTAATCTTTGTTTTCATGTAAAAAACTTAGATTCTGTTCCAAAAATACAAAAAATTGGAAAAATCATGCAAAAAACCAAAGAAATTAGGAAAAACTACGTGTTTTTTTAAGATTTTTGCCGAAAAACTCACCTTTAACCATCTTTTTAGAAAAACCTGAAAAGGAGGCCTTTTTTTGGAAAAACTAAGTTTTGAGGTTTAAGGGTCGAGTTAGGGTTTTGAAAACCCTAACTCGCCTTCCTCCCTCAGCCACCGCTCTCTCTCCCTCCATGGCCTCCATTGACCCCTCTTCGCAGAACCGCCTTCCTTATCCTCCGCCCTTGATCACCATGGCCACTCGCCCGAACCTTCCATCACCAACGGCCCACGCCATGTGCGAAACCCCCATGTGCGAAAACTCCTTCTCGCACGCCTCCACCATCACCTTCTCGAAGCCTCCATGGCCTCCATCCACCATGTGCCCCCGATCACATGCCCTCCATCATCCGATCCTCTGCTTCTTCCAGGGTCGGACAATCATCTGCCCTCCATCACCAATGGAATTCCCCTTTGCATTCTCCACCCTCGGATCGATGGTTCCAGACCAACAGCCACCGATCTCCAACCATATCTCTCCTTCCCGAAGCCCCTATCCCTCTATAAAGAGGACACACAGAAAGAAAAGAAGGGGGGGACAAAAAAAATACGATCGATTATTCCCGCTTCAGAGTTCCTGTGAAATGGAGTTTTCATTTCCCTTCTCTTCCTCGATCAAGTGAAGAAAACTCTGCTATAAGGAGAAGCGAGTCGGCCTTCTCCTTCTTTCTTCGGTCCAAAGGGAGTTTTGTAGCAGAATCCCCGTGATCCTCAAAATCCCTGCAAGGAGATCAGAATTTCTGCAAAAACCAGGAAGCCAGCCCCTACAATAAGATCGCTGGGCCAAGACATCCTTCTCTAATCGAAGCTCAGTCAGGTGCCCCTTTTTTTTTTCTCTCTCTTTCTCTTTTCTCGGCATTTCTTTGTCTTCCTTTTAGATCTTCTTATTTTAGCTCCATCAACGCACATCCTGTAAAACACGACTCGCATATAGCAATGTCGGTTTACTTTGTGCAATACCAACGAAATGGCTCCATTCCAACACATTTTTTTGTTATTTTTGCTTGTTTGCTTTATTTTCTCTTCTCTTCGGTCATTGGGATGACCCTGTTGTTTTCCCATCTGTAATCGGCCTTGATCTTATTTTGTTGCCTCCTCTTTTCAGATAGGAATTTTGATTCCTTTATGATAATCTGCCGACATATTTTGTTTTTTTTTTTTTTTTAAGTTTGTTCTCATGTAAATAATGATTATCTGTATATGTCTTCCCCGCTTTTACAATGCTCAATCCATTATTGTAACCTTTGCTGCGTTCTTACTAAAAAAAAAAATCATTTTCGCATTCTGTGGTTATTTCCTTTTCATCAGTGGCATCTTGGTGTCTTTACTGAAACCTTACGCATATTCTTTTTTTTTTGTTATGGCCCATTGATTTAATAGTATCCTTTATTACATTTCCTTTGTATATCTTGCTGTGGGACATGGGTTTTAAGTGTTTCCTTAGTCATATCAATGACTGTATGATGACTTGGATGTTAGCGGTAATATCATATAGCCGTCCGATTGTCTGTGTATCTCTCTCAATAACCTGGTTAATCGTCATCCCTCTGATGGTTTCGCGAGTTAAAAAGAATGCACACCCCATTGTTTTTTTTTAGCCAATCATAGAGCATCAGTGGTGGTAATTGCTGAATTAATTCTGCTGAGCTCCCTCTTGTTACTGTATGTTGGATGAGAAGAAAATTTTATGGGAAAAGCATCATTTCCTGAAAGTACTCCGAGGGAGGTGCGGCCATTCTGTGATGATATCTCCAAGGCTTGGTAACGTTATAAGGGAAGGATATCGCCCGGGTATGCTTGTAACCCATCAATTGATAGGTTTTCAGCATATCGATCGATGTATTCCTAGCATGATGTGTTTGCAATATATTACTTTGGCTGTAAGGGCATAAGATTCACAGGTAAGATCTAATCCTGATGGTAATAGCTTGTGCCATTATTCTCGGTACCTGAGCACCCACCCGCCGACGAGTCATACGATGCACAACAGCAGTTCAGAGAATTCATTAGATCTCTTCCATGTTATGATTATTCACCTTTTCCTTTTCCTTGTGGTAATGTATCTTATCTAATAGATCCTTTTGGATTAAGCTTGCAAAATTTCATTTAGTCCAGTGATATACCTGTATGTTTTCCCCTTCTCTCTCGTAAATTGATCATCGGCATCCGGGCGAGACTGAGATGGATATCAAGTACCTGTTGGCCAATGAATCGTGTGGTACAGAATAGTGTTCCAGAGAATGTGTTAGATTCCCTTTTATCTTCTCTGTAATTTCTGCATTTAGTCTAATGAATCAATCTCCTGTTCATCTTGTTTTCCTGTTACTCATTTTCTTTTTTTTGTTATGACTAACTTCATTCTGCTGTCTTTGGTAGGCTAATATTAAGCATTCCTATCTCCCTCTCTCTCTATCTTCAATACCATCTCAACGTACGTGTATGTACACGCCCTGAAGCATAACCCAGTGGCCTTACCTTTACACAGCGTAAGCGTCATCCTGCATCTCATTCAGAGCTCACTAGGCGTTGGCGTCTGCATATTCTGACTTGGGTATGCTCTGTCTAAAATCAATCTAGACATTTTTCCTCCCTGCTCGTTACCTTTATGTTTTGTTTAATCATTGTATTTTCGCCTATGGCTCATTCTTTTCCTTTTTTTTTACTAATTATGAAATTTTTGTTTTTTTTGGTTTGATTCCTGTTTTCTTGTTGACAGTCGGCGTGCACTTGTCATTTTTTTTTATGCCTTGTATATATTATGATGTAATTTTTTTTTTTACTATTATTGTTGTTATTATTATTTCTTATTGATCAGGATTATTAGTTTTGTTTGGTTTTTTTTTTTTGGGGGGGGACTGGTTCTGATGACAAGAATGAAGATTCAGGATCATGACCAGAATTGCTTACATTTCTAATGGAGAAAACCTATATATATATCACTGTTTACCACAAAATTGATTCTGGGTCTTGGGATCAAGACATCACGACCAGCAACAGGATGGTGGAACATAGTGTTTGTCATTCCAAATTGGGCTTGTCCCCTGCTACTAAGGCTATTTCCAAGACATAGGGTCAAAATTCTGAGCCCTCAATACCTCTTGCTGTAGGTATCTCAACAGCATCCTGCTGTTGCCGATTCACTAACACTACATTTTCTAGCCTTCACCTCTGGAAAATACCACAGAGCTGAAATACTTTTCCATTGATTCGCAGAGAAACACTGTGGCTTCTCTTCCTCATGGCAATTCATCAAAAAGAACTGTCATAAATCGTGATTTCCCATAGTGGTTCATCACAAGCTGCTTGGCTATCATATTTCATAAATGGTTCATCTTGGACCGTCTCGGTCCTTGCTTTCATCCAGTCTCATTACCTACAGTCCACTAGCTCATTTGTCATATATATCTATATCTATATATATATATATATATATATGTCTATATATATATATGTATAACATATGCATGTATATACACATATGTATAAGCATCATCCTTCCATCATTCATGTCTTGGTATATGAACGTTTTTTGTGATATATGCAATTTCTTTCCATTTTTCATTATTAATCAAGTGTTTTGCAGGGAATGTGAGGAGAGCATCATCATTTGAGATTTATATTTTCAAATATAATTTTTTTTTTAATAATTCAGATCTTAATGAGAATCTACATTTCCTGCTTTAGATTAGAATGAATGAGCATTGTAAAATACCATGAATTACTTGTTTTCATTCTTTTTTTTTGCCTTTATTTTTCAAAATCTCACATTGGTGAAACACGAATGGCACGTGCACCATTTCGTAAGAGGTAAATTAATCCTAAGTTGATGATCCACATCAATGGCCATAGTCAGGGTGTGGACAAAACTTAGTATTTTTATCTTTTACAAAATAAACACTGGATCCACACTGGATCCGTTTTCAAAATTCATCATATTTCCTTAAATATTTTCTCCTTTTATTAGAATTTAACTTAAAATTGATTCAAAATGTATACCAATGGCCATAGTCAGGGTATATTGAGAGTTAATTTCATTTTAAATTCTATAAAAGCAACAAATGTGTTTCATTCTCCACCTGAATTTAAATATAGATTATTATATAATACATTCAATGACCATAGTCAAGGATGTATTATATTTTCAATCTTGTTTTAATTCATCCAAAGAATGAAATAGCTTTTCAAAATCCAATTTCAAATTCTTTAAATTCATTCATCATTTAGGATAGAACTACATCATATTTTCCAAAATTCCTTTTTCAAAACTCCAAGTAATGTAAATATCTTCCTCAATCTATCTTCAATCCTTCTCAAATCCAATTCATCCTTTCATTTTTTTCGAAATTCCATTTTTAATCTCGAAGTTCATATCAACTTTGAGATTTCAAATTCATTTTTATATATTCAAACTCAAACCAGATTTCAAAGTTCAATTTGACTTTGAAATTTCAAATTCATTTTCAAAAGCTCCAATCAAACTCAAAGTTCAATTTAACTTTGAGATTCTTAATTCATTTCAAACTTCAAATCCAAGGTCTAAATTGACTTTGGGATTCATCTGTATATTCAAAATTCAATTTCTAAAATTCCTTTTCCCAAATTCAAATCAGACTTAGAAATTCTTGATTCATCTTCTGAATTTAACTCCAAATCCATTTTAAGATCCAAGATTCAACACTCATATTGGATCTCAGACTTCAGATCCAATTTACTTATAGGATCCAGAACCAATTTCACTTTGGATCTTAGACTTCAGATCCAATTTTCCATTTTAGGATCCAGAACCAATTTCGCTTTGGATCTTAGACTTCAGATCAAATTTTCCATTCTAGGATCCAGAACCTAATTCTACATTGGATCTCAGACTTCAGATCCAAATCCATTCTAGGATCCAGAACCCAATTCTACTTTTGGATCTCAGACTTCAGATCCACTCCATTTTAGGATCCAGAACCCAAGTCCATCTTGGATTTCAAATCTCGGATCCCATTCTGTTTAGGATCCGGGATCCAATTCCAATTTTAGATTTCAATTTCATCTAATCTGAATCTCTTAAAACCATTTCTGTTCTTAAATACCATTTGATTTCTCAGATCCATTCTAAATTTCAAAAATTCAGAAATCCAAAATTGATTCCATCTCAAATGTTCATTTCCTTTCCTAAATTCAAATTCAAAGTCCATTTCTGATTTTGAAACTTCATTTCCTCTCATTTCAAAGCTTCAACTCATTCTTTCTCAAAATCAAGATTTATTTTTTCAACTCTGATTTATTTCAAAAAAATTGGAACTTCTCTGATCTATCTCAAGTTCTAAGTTAAATTCAAACATTTCTTCACTCCCTTATCAAATTTCATCTCAGAATACTTGGAAATTTCTAAATCAAATTTTTCAAAAGAGCATACATCCTTGCATTGCACAAGCATGATTCTTTGTGCATTTAGACTTAGGATAAATTCTTAGATTGTATTTTAGCAAAGCAAAAGGCATAGATTCGATCCTTGGTTCGATTACCCCTGGTAAAGGCGCCAGGAACGGTCGAACCTCATACCGACGAGCGAATCCCGTCTCTCCATTTTTCCCGCAATATTTTCAAAACAGAGGCGAGTTAAATTTCTAAATATTTTTCAAATCAAGGTCAAGTGAGACCGCGCAAAAGAGTTCCTCTTCTCTTTCTCTTTTCTTTCTTTTATTCTTCTCCCTTCAAAAAGGAGGAAAATAGAGGTTAGAAAAGGAAAAGAGAAGGAAGAGAGAGAAACCACAAGAGAGGAAAAATTTTGCGATGATCACAGGTCAAAGTAGTGCTTGACTTAGTTCAATTATCAAAACTGTGTTCTAAAAATGACAGCTCTTTACTTTCTGATATCATGTGAACCTAGGAGCCTAGATTCTGACCTAGCTGACATTGATTGCATATAGAGTAGGCATCGTTTGGTAGGACCAGATTGAGGAGAAATTTTCATGCTCACATAGACTTAGGTCTAAATACAACTCTCCTCAATTTAGGGTATGAATGCAAACAATGTATACTCCTCTAAAGATTTTTAAAAGTCTATCTCTTTAGGTTTTAGAGCCATCTATTTCTTGCATGTGATCATTTTTCAAACATCAATTACCTATCATTACCCGGTCTTCACGTTGCTAGGCTCTCTTCCAGAACCCTAGTTCGGGACAGAGCCTCACAACTGGGCCAATTATTTGGGTTAACGCCCCCCTACCACGTACCGCGGGCCACAGTCCGAAGTATATGGGTAGGCGCTCAAGGATGTTGGAAACCTTACCTTAGAACCGGAGTTGAAATTATATGCCATGTACCTCGAATTTTGATTCGGGTATATCGGCATAACTGGATTGGACAAAGATGATCTGAACCTAGAGTTAGGATTAAGGTCCTACAACTGTTTTCAAAATGATGCATCTAGAGTCAGCCTTTAGGGAGTGCTGAATGTGCATAAATGTTTGTGCAGGATGTGATTGTATGTGTGTTATTTCCTCAATTCTTTATATTTCCCAATGTTTTCCAACTTATTAGGCCTTTTTCAAAATATCCTTATTTTCCATGAGATCTTTTTCTCAAACCCTGAATGATTTTCCAGAATATCCAATTTCTTTCAAAACTCCAGGTGATTTTCCATTCCACCGTTCCACTGGATCTCGAATTTCCAGCTACATTTTATATTCTGCCTGCAAAATTTTTCAAAATTTCACACATTTTCCTAAGTCTCATTCTGAGTCTTTCTCTATTTTCAGTTCGATGGCATCCAGTCAAGTCGATCCTATCTTTCCTGAAGGTCACATCTCCTACGAGGTGTGACAAGGTCATCCTGAACATCAAGCTCTTAGCACCGGAACCTTCATTCCCCGATGGTACTATTCTTGGCTCAAAAGCTTTTCCCGTATGTTCCCGGACCATTTAAGCGAGTGTGGATTAGAATTGGCGTCAGCAGCTGGAAAGCAGACCATCAATGGCAACCTGATCCACGCAATGGCGGAGCGATGAAATCCACGGACATGCACCTTCTGGTTCCCGTGGGGAGAGATGACCATTTTAATGGATGAATTTTCAAAAATCATGGGATTACCAGAACCAGCCGGTCAACCAGGAGATCCATTAGAACATCAATTCCTGATCAATGTCAAGGGTTTGGACCCTCAAGATTCATTAGCTCGTATGACAGGCCACCGATCCTGGCCCCTGATCCAGTTGGACGGAAACGAATATGTCAACCTGCTCGAGTTGTACCGCCAGTACGGAACCTTCATTGAAGTCAGCTCGTTATCAAGGATAGCTAGAGAAAGAATTCAGAATGCAATGGTTTTGTGCACTGTAGGATTATCCCTCTTTCCAGATGGACAAAACTACACGGACGTCAGAATAATCTAGCTTATGAGAAGATGGGGAAGTCGACAAACCAATCATCTTTCCATAGCCATGGCAGCGCTCGCCTTCCTATATCGTGGTCTGACTCGATTCTCACTTGAAGAATCTATTCTCGTCGAAGGATGCATTTACGTGCTTCAATCCTGGTTCTTCCAGCATGTTCCAGCCCGAGCAAGCTCTTTCAGATATAATGGCCAAAAACTCCTTCCAGTAGCGCAGTACCGATCCATGATCGATAGCATTCAAGAAGATGACATTGTCTGGGACTATTTTGATCGGCAACTGTCTCCTCCCAGATATACATACGCTTATGGCAAGCAGTTCAAGTTGTTGGGACCATTCTTCTGCACTTACTATCAGCCAGAGCGATGTGTTCAGCAGTTCTTCCAGAGACAGCAGTACATTGAAGCTAGACTACTATCAGGAGCTATGGCAGAATTCGATCTCACTTCCGCACAATGGTCCGGGGCATATCATTCTGCCCGCTACAGCTGGGATTCTTTTGTTTCTCTTAAAATCTTTCCTGGTCCTAGAGTGTCTGCCGACTATCATGAATGGTGGCAAATTGTTTGTCCTCCACCTCTTTGTCAAGATCAATAAAAAGTTCATTTTTCTCATTCCAATTCTCCCTTTCTATTGTGGTTTGACGACCTCACCTAGGTAACAAGGCACATTTTTGTTGTTTTATTTCTCTTGCAAAAAGAATGACAACACAATTGTCGTGATTCTCGCGACGACTCAGTTTCTATTAATGGGATATCTTTTTCAAATTGTCTACCATATTTCCAGCAAATATTTCTTCCAAAAGCCAATTCCTACAGAATCTAATCAGGTCTTTGCCTTGTAGAGAGCATCTACAACATTTGATGGTTCAAACAAGATCAGGCAAAAGAACAACAACATCTGAGTACTCGTCGGCCTCAGAAGAAGAGATGGGCTCTCCGCGATCCAAGAGGAATCAAGAGCAGCAACAAGAAGATGATGCCAAAACTGTGATCATCGCAAAATTTTTCCTCTCTTGTGTATTTCTCTCTCTTCCTTCTCTTTTCCTTTTCCAACCTCTATTTTCCTCCTTTTTGAAGGGAGGAGAATAAAAGACAGAAAAGAGAAAGAGAAGAGAAAAGAAAGAAATAAAAAGAGAAGAGGAACACTTTTGCGCGGTCTCACTTGACCTTAATTTGAAAATATTTAGAAATTTAACTCGCCTCCGTTTTAAAAATATTGCGGAAAAAATGGGGAGACGGGATTCGCTCATTGGTACGAGGTTCGACCGTTCCTGGCGCCTTTACCAGGGGTAATCGAACCAAGGATCGAATCTATGCCTTTTGCTTTGCCTAAATATTATCTAAGAATTTATCCTAAAGATCTAAATGCACAAAGAATCATACTTGTGCAATGCAAGGATGTATGCTCTTTTGAAAAGAATGTTTTTGGAAATTTCCAAGTATTTTGAGATGAACTTGGTAAAAGAGTGAAGAAATGATTGAATCTAACTTAGAATTTGAGATAGATCAGAGAAGTTCTAAGTCTTTGAAGTAAATCAGAGTTGGAAGAATAAATCCTGACTTGGAGAAAAAATGATATAAAGCTTTGAAATGAAAGGAAATGAAGTTTCAAAGTCAGAAATAGACTTTGAATGGATTTAGGAGAAGAAGATGAAGTTTTTGAAGTGATATTGAATTTGAATCTTAGAATGAACCTGGGAAAACCAAATGGTATTTAAGAATAGAAATGGATTTAGGAGTTCAAATGAGATCTGAAAATGGACTTGGATTTGAAATCCAGATTTTGAAATGGAATTGGACCTTAAAACGGATTTTGAGATCTGAGATCCAATGTAAAATTTGAGTTCTGGATCCTAAAATGGATTTGGATCTAAAGAAAGTAGAATTGGATTCTGGATCCTAAGTGGATTCGAATCTGAAGTCTAAGACCCAAAGTAGAATTGGATTCTAGATCTTAAAGTGGAATTGGATCTGAAGTCTGAGATCCAAAGTGAAATTGGATTCTGGATCCTAAAGGAAATTTTGGATCTGAAGTCTGAGATCCAATGTAGAATTGGGTTCTGGATCCTAAAATGGAATTGGATCTGAAGTCTGAGATCCAATGTAGAATTGGGTTCTGGATCTTAAAATGGAATTGGATCTGAAGTCTGAGATTCAATGTAGAATTGGGTTCTGGATCCTAAAATGGAATTGGATCTGAAGTCTGCGATCCAAAGTAGAATTGTATTTAGAATACTGGATCCAAGTTGATCCGATTTTGGATTTGGAATTTCCAAAATTGATTTGAGAATTTGAATTTTGAATATGCAAATGAATTTCAAAGTCAAATTGGACTTTGAAGCTTGAATCTGGAATTTAGAAGATGAATCCATATTTCCAATTTTGAATTGAATTTGGAAAATGAAATTTAAGAATTGAATCTTGAATATACAAATGAATTTCAAAGTCAAGACAGACTTTGAATTTGAAATTTAGAAGATGAAGAGAATCTCAAAGTTAAATTGAACTTTGGATTTGATTGGAGTTTTGAATATAAAATGAATTTCAAAGTCAATTTGGACTTTGAATTTGAAGTTAGAATTTGAATTTTGGATATAAGCTAATTCTAAAGTTTTCAAAGTCAAATGGGACCTTGAAATTGAATTCTTGAATCCTTTGGAGAAATAGAGTTGAATTTGAATTTATGAATAGGATTTGATCTGAGAAATGAAGGAAAGAATCACTTGGATTTTTTTTTTTTAAAATATGATGCAATTCTATCCTAAGTGATGAATGAATTTTAAAATTTTGAAATTGGATTTTGAAAAGCTATTCCATTCTTTCAATGAATTAAAATAAGATTGAAGATATAATACATCCTTGACTATGGTCATTGAATGTATTATATAATAATCTATATTTAAATTCCGGTGAAGAATGAAACACATTTGGTGCTTTTATAGAATTTAAAATGAAATTAACTCTCAATATACCCTGACTATGGCCATTGGTATATGTTTTGAGCCGATTCTAAGTTAAACTCTAATAAAAGAAGGAAATATTTGAAAATATGATGATTTTTGAAGAGGATCCAGTGTGGATCCAGTGTTATTTTATAAAAGATAAAAATCCTAAGTTTTGTTTACATCCTGACTATGGCCATTGATATAAATCATCAACTTAGGATCAATTATCTCTTACGAAATGGTGCGCGTGCCATTCGTGTTCCCATTTGTGAGATTTTGGAAAATAAAGGTAAAAGCATGAAAATAAACAATTTATGATATTTACAATGCTCATTCATTCTAATCTAAAACAGGAAATGTAAATTCTTATTTAAAATCTAACTATTATAACATGTAAAATTGAGTTTACAACCTCAAGCAATGATATTTTCCACATATACCCTGCAAAATATTTGGTTAGTATAACAAAAATGGAGGAGAAATGGCATATATCACATGGATTTCAGAGATGCAGGTGGTGGGACATTCATATGCCATAATGTCCATGATTCAGAATGTAACATGAGGGATAATGTATACTTACATACATATATATATGCACACCAATAGATATATATATATATACATATGTATATGTGTGTATATCTATATATATACATATATACATAAATACATATCATGTACATGACAGAGGTGATACTAACACAGGTGGTAATGTGTGAGCCTGGAAATATATGTAGGGAGGAAGCACTGTTGTATAACAAAATGGCTGAGTGCATGGGGATATGATAGCAGTCATGGTATATTTGAGTGGATAGAATTTTGAACATAGGCTGGAACACAAGTGATGTATAACAACTACTAGGTTGATGAATGGTAGAGGAAGTGCAAGGGAAACAAGTTTGCAGCAAACAGCTGCTGTAGATAACTTGTAATGGGAAATGAATTACGCCTATGAACAACAAAGTGAAGAAGGAAAATGTTGTGAGGTAAAGTGGGGTTATAAAAGGGTATGCTGACGCCATTGAAATCCAACTGATATTGGGTCATATCAATATGTGAATCAGCGAAGAGGTGTATAGGTGTGATGTATGGTGAATAGGGTGGAAACTTATGCTGAAGGTAGGGAGGAATACAACAGGTAAGATGGGAAGTTGCTGGAGCTGGATTTTAACAGTGAGAAAAGGGGAATTGCCAAGATGACATAGAAGGTGACAAATGATGATGTGCAACAGTGACAAATGGCTAAACAGTTAGGATAAAGGGATTATTGTAGGAAAAGGGTAAAAAACATAACATTAAAGTGAGAGATGGCTACAGAAATGATGAAGGAAGGCGGGGCTGATGGAACACCATTTCAGAAACAGAGGCAACAAGGGTTTGAGATAATGAGAGATATAGCTGTGTTCTTAATCACAGCTTGAATTTCCTATTCATCTACAGAGGCATCCTTAAGGGACAGCCACATATCCCTAAAAACCATGCTTATGTGCATCTATTGGGATCGAGCCTTCCAAAGTGGTAGGCTTACTATCATTGATGCTAGAGGTGATTTACATCAGGTGGGTGATGTGCTATGAGGGGTAAGTGGAGAAGATTGCACAGTGTGGCTGGGGTATAGCTGCTAACATATACAGATTTGCAGCAGGGTAGAGATGGGATGAAGTGCAACTATTGTCGTAGTTGCAACAATTAAGGGTGAAGTGGTGGGATGCTAGTAAGGGTGATGGCAATACCAAGTGTGACTGAGGCTATGGGTATTAAACAGTGGATAGGTGGCTATGTTATAGAGTGGTGCATTTTATAGGAAGTGTGAACATATGGTGGGTGTTATAGGTAAGATGCAGGGGACTGTACAATGGTGAGTGGTGTTGAGTGAGGAGCTGGTATCTAAAATACAGTGATATGTTAGCATGTCTGATGCAATGAACTAAGATAACAAATGTTATTTTGAAGTTTTAATAAACTTCACATGTAGGGGCATCTACGCCAGATTGGTACAATGAGGAAGAATACATACTTCTGATTTTGCCACGAAGGTTATGCACAGGTGTATTAGATTCAAAATGACGATGTCCTTGACCAATTGAGATGCTAAGAGAAATAGAACAAATGACACACAATTGAATGCATGAACATGATATTAGTGAAAAAAAAAATCATGTAGGCTGGAATATAAGAATGCTGTGCAACATGAATTTTCATGAGAGGCAGTTGAAGTCACACTGACCTGAGGTGCTGTGAATAGCGACTATACAACTAATGTATGCATTACTGCAGAATTGAGATATGTCATCATCAAACTGTATCGAACATCCTGAAGTTCGAATGAATATAAAGCAGCCTACGAGGGATCCATATGAGCTCATAATACAATGACTCGCGATAGGCTTGACCTCCAGCGAAACAAAACCAAATATTTACAAATGATTCATAAGATACGACAAATTGCAGGGTGAGTTTCTGTCAGGCACAAAATTTATTCCAGCAGCTACCAAACAGATTTCGGCAAAACTTAAGTCTCATATTTTCACAATGTCTGCAGCTCTGCTGGTAAGTCTGTCGATCGGAGCTTAGCAGACATACTACTTTCTGAACTGACCTCACCGTGCAGTCCAAGGATTTTTACAGTGGTAAAACAAAACAAAAAAAATCCATGAAGTGTTAAAGTTAAATGCATAATGGAGTAAATCTACTGACCGAATAATGCAGATAATACTTGAAGACTCAAACCCTGTTTGTCATAAAAAAAAATGCTATTAGATCAACAGAAGATAAAAAAAAATTTCCACGATATATCCCTGTATCAGATGATATTGATATTATCACAAAATACAATCGGATGGTGAGACAATGAGAAAGAGAAAAAGAAAAAAAAGAACAATGTAAATGGTTATGAGAAACACAATTTAAAGATTTCAAAATCAAACTGATTGTTGATGGTAATGGGATTGATCTATTGAACTCTCTCATATTACCGATGTTATCACAGGCAAAACCTACGAACATTGCGGTGGAATTTTAGCATTGACTGATCCTCATCAGCAGATCGATCTTTCATATTACTCTGCTACAACAGAACACCTTGGCAAGCTACTCCCAACGGTGGGTCTATTCATAATGAATTGATCTCTATGGATTGATTTGGGCGTAGCAAAAAGAATGATAAGTAATGGATAAAACGGATAAACTAACCTTGTTGAATGATAATATAGGATATATCAAAACAGCGCAAGTTGAAGAAAGGAGAAAAAAAAAATTAACAAATACATTCCAGAACGGATGAAATGCCCTCCGATGTTACTTAGAACCAGAAGATCAAAATGTAGATGATGGCTGAAATAAGTAGCATAAAGGAGCAGGAAATAAAAAAAAATAAAAAAAAAGTAGAAAAATGGGTATAAACATATACTTGACCGAAATCTAGTAAAAAAATTAAATAAACGAAAAGGAAATGTGGGAATCAATATTCCGTTATTGTTGCACATGGGTGGGTTGACGTTGCATAGGCAACTAAACGCCACTGGTGGTGCTTTATTGGGGCAGTGAAAATGGAAGTTTCAGGGAAAAAGGGAAGAAGGATACTCACCGAAGCTTTGCAGAGGTCCTGAAGGAGAAAGGAGACTGGTCTCAACTCTATGGATCAGAAATCAGTCTTCGATCTCTTGAAGTAGATGCCTTAGAGTTGAGAGATGGACTCGGGCGAGGTGAAGACGGGTTGAGAATACGCACTGGAAGGAGGAGAAAAAAAATGGATGAAAAATGGATCCTTCTGAAGAGCTCCCCTCTTTCCCTTCTTGATACCTTCTTTTATAAGCCCTCGAAGGATCGAGAGGGCGGTTTGGAGATGGACGGGAGAGAAGGAGGATCGAGGCAATGCCCTCCATTGCCTCTCCCTGTGATTCCTTGCAACAGCAAGTCGTTGGAATTTTTTGAATTTTCAAAAGGATGGTTTCTTTTTAAGAAATTTTTATAAAAAATGGTTTAAGATGAGGTTTTTGGCAAACTTCAATTTTTCCAAGTTTTAAACTATTTGCTTTCCTCAATTTTTTGGATTTTTGTATCGCTTTTCCATTTTTTGTACTTTTGTAATAGAAAACTTAGATTTTATGAAAAACAAAGTTTAAACACTAAATTTTTAGTATTTTTTCTGAGGAATATTTACAAAAAATGTTTTTCCGAGAATTTCAGGCCATTTTGGGAAAAATTCTTCAGAAGAATAGGTTTGGACCCAAGTTTTGAGAAAATGTTTTGAGTTTTGAAACTCGAATCGAGAAATACAACGTGATGGATCCAAACGGATGTTAGAGGGACTGTTCGAGTTATTTAAAAACTATTTTTGGTATTTTCTGTAATTTAAATTTAAAATATGGACAATGAGACTCTGATCTGGTGTGAACACCCAAATTTTTCAAAATCTTTTAAATATTCCCTTCTTGCCCCTAAATTTATTTTTTGAGCAAATGTGTCATTTTTAAATATAAATTCCAGTTCATTTCTCAAGTTTTATTGAAATTAAATTCATCTTATATGTCTGACTTGATTTCGGATCCGGACCCATTGCCCAGATCCAAATCTGAATCTCCTTGTTCAAATTTTAAATTTAAATTATAGAAAATACCAAAAATAGTCTTTAAATAGCTCGGACAGTCCATTCGACATCCGTTTGGATCCATCACATGTATTTCTCAATTCGAGCTTCAAAAACTCAAACATTTTCTCAGAACTCGGGTCCGAACCCATTTTCTGAAGAAATTTCCTCGAAATAACCTTGAAAACCTTCTTTTTATAAATATTTCTCAAAAATACAAAAAAAAAAATTAGTTTAAATCCTGGTTTCGCCATACATTTTAGGATTTTGTATTTCCCAAAATACAAAAAAATAAAAATACTCGGAAAAAAAAAATCATCAAAAATAAATGAAGAAAATTGCAAAATAGTTTTTAGAAACCCATTTTAGAGAAATTTTTTTAAAGAGGCCTTTTTTTTGGAAAATCTGATTCTCGATGTTTAAAAAAAAAAAAAAAATCGAGTTAGGGTTTTGAAAACCCTAACTCTCACTTCTCTCTCCCTCAGCCGCCACTCTCCTTCCCTCTCCATGGCCGAACCCTCCTCCATCACCCTCCAATTTCCCCATCTTCGGCCCTCCATCACCAACAACCTCATCTCCAGCCTCCCATCTTCAACCGAACCTCCTTTTTGCCTCTTTAAAAAGTAGCTTAAGAAACCCTAAAAGACACTGTTTCTCACCCCCGCACCCTTCTTCAACTTCTTGATCCATCTTCACCTTTCCCCCTTCCGTGTATATCGATCCTTTCTTCTTCCATCTTTTTGTTTTGTGTCTTCTTTTACTTCAGTTTCTTCTTCATTCCTATGTCTTTTCCTTTTGATCTTCCACTAATCGGCTGAAGGAGTAGATCGACTTCACCTTTTAGCATGCAGTCAAAGCCCTTCTTCTAAGAAATCCTACACGAAAGGCTGCCTGCAACCTCAAGATCCCAGCAGGAGTACGCGCCATAGAAGAGTCCGATCAAGCCATCAGCAATCTGCAAAGCCAAGAAATCAAATACATCCAGAGAGAAAGAGCCTCCCTCTCTTTTCAATCTCTACAATAATCAGGTAAGATATCCCCTTTTACATCTTTTTCCTTAAGCATCTTTGTATATTGTATCTCTGCTTCAATTCTGGTCCTTCTTCATCTCTTATTCTTGTTCTTCTTCATGCATCAATGGTGAGATCGGCCTGCATATAGCAGGACCGATCTACCTAATGCTACAGCAAATGGAACAATCATGTTCCAACACTTTTTTTTTTTTTTCTGATTCTGTTTGATTTACTACGTTCGCATGGTTTCTTGTTTAGCCTTGAATTGTTTTAATCCCTTTTAAATTTTCTTCGCTCCTGCTAATTTTATCCTCCGATTTATTACGAATTTTGGTTCTGCTTTGGTTATCCGTTTGGTCTTAAATCTCCCTTTTCATATGGATCAGCTGTTGATCCTAATGATCATCCCCTTTTCTTTTCAGATGTCTTTCTTTGTTACTGCTTTATCGTATTTCTTTTAGGAGTTCGATAGAATTCTTTGTTCTACCTTATTTTCTTAGTTTTACTTATGAAAACGTCACAGGTGGAATCAACCCATTGCAATGACAAATAAAACTTTTGATTCCAACACTAATCCTCTGGTTCATAATTTTTTTTTTTTTAGTTATGTGAGGGTAGATTCCAGCTTGCGCCAAGTTCGATATCGTTTTTTTTTTTCTCTTTTTCTCCTTTATATATACCAGTTTTCTCTTGTCGTTTCCCATTTGTGTACTTCAATATTCTGACCTTTCTCTCCATTTTTGTAAACCATTCTGAATTTCTTCAGCTTGTATGAGTTCAAATATCTATTTATGTTACTTTATGTTCAATGCTCTGTTCTTCTACAATTCGTCATTGCGTTACCGTTGTAAAATAGTTTACATAAATTTGTCCTCCTCAATATTTCCAGTTGTAAGATCAATTTCATTTTCTGTAAAAGTTGGGTTCGCACAGCCGATCAACTCACCCATGAGTTTTGATCTGGTGTGTCGAAAACCTTGTAAGAGGTTCATTAGGGTATTTTACCCTTTTATATGGCCGAAGCAAGAGATATTGTCAATAGTTTCTTCTTCAAAGTCTGCTCTCATCGTTGTTCGTCCATCTCCTGTTAATTTCAAAGATGAACAAAAAGAAATGGCAGAATGAGAAAACAGGAGTTTGTTTTGTTACGTGATGTATACGTCTGGATCAATTGGAAAAATGAAGGGTGTGTGTGGCACTGAGGAATGCCTTTTGAATCGCTTCTTGTGGAGGCACACATGAGCTCTTGTACATTCGGAAGATGTCCTACTGTTCAAAACTTCAATCAGTTTTATTGACCATTTACAAGAGGTTCTGTGTGCATTTCTTGCATCTTGTCCATTGATAGTACCCTTTCCAAATAAGTCAAAGTCAGATCCTCTCTATTTAATTGGTCTTGTGAAGTCCATGTGTGAGGCTGATGAAGAAGTGTTTACAAGTTTTGATGATGAGAGGAGGAGTTTTTCCTTTGCCTTTGTGGCATATTCCACAGAGTCTGCTGCCAGCTACTGCAATTTTAGATCTATATGGAAGTACTGAGTTGCTGAGTAGTGTACCCATCAGCCTGCCAATTCCTAGATGTAAGACAATGCTAATTGGAGAACCAAATGTACCAGACGAAGGTGAAATTTCTGTTGGTGGAGCATGTATTTCAATTGGATACTTGTTCGATTCTTCCAGTACGTCTTTGGATTTTGTCAACTTGCGACCTATCAATGAGATTCACTGTGGTATTCGTGGTCAAAACATCATAGAAGAAATTTACTTTAGAACTGGTGATTCTGCTGGACGACTTGAGAGTGGTGACTATGTCTTTATGGGAAGAAAAGATCGTCTAGTAAAAATCCATGGGCAACGCGTTTCTCTGGAAGAAGTGGAAGATAATTTGAGGGATCATCCTGATGTGCCTGATGCAGTTGTAACTTGTCATTCAAGAGATGAAGAGCAGTCTCATCTTATAGCTCACATAATATTGAAAAAAAAAAATGACTTGATATCAGGTGCTCAACAGTTCTATGACTTTCACAAGAATGGTGGTTATGGAGTATTGGCTTTGTCCTTCATAAATTGGCTAGCAGAAAGACTACCATCAGGAATGATCCTAGCGCAGATTCTATTTCTCAGGTCATTTTCTCTGACTTCTTCTAAAAAAAAAGAGGGTAGACTATGTTTTGTTGGCAGAACCAATTTTGAGCAAGAAAAGACACAGGTACCCACCTTTTTTTTTTTCTGCGAAATATTGATTAAATAAGTTCTCTAGTGGCCTTGGAGCAGCAGGGCCTCAACGCATTCATCATGTTCAGATGAGATGAGGTTGAATCCCGAGATGATAACACAACTCGGTATGATCAGATATCAGAAGTTGCTCATATTTCAGCATTCAATTCCTCTTTCTTTGAAGCTCATAACATGCCTTTTGGCTATAAAGTAAATTTTTCTCCATTTAGGCAACCTCCATTGAATGACATCATGTCGCTGCCCACAGCAAGTCCCCATTTTTTTTTTTGCCTGCAATCATAGTCATAATCACTGTCGGCGCCCTTCATTCACAGCCCTCTGCATCCCCACCTCTATCTCTTGCATTTCTTCACTTGCACTTGCACAGCATATGTGCATCACATGCATTACCTATCACAGTCCACGTTAGACCACATTTAAATATCGTGTGTCACTTCACTGCACTACACTGGTACACAGGCACAACACATCACTATGCATATTTTTACACTGCTATGCATTTCCCACTTATGGCATGCAGTCACTATCTTCAAACATGCTGTCACCACTGCACTTGTCACTTCTCTGCACCATAACCTATGTTGCCTTTATCTCTCCCACTTCCTGTAATACTCAACTTTCACCCTTTTACCTGTAGCATCATGTCTCCACCCAGGCATTTACCTCCTGCAAAAACCTTCATCCTTTCCATATCTTCTTGCTGCCATACATTGGGCTCATCATTACAGTATAGCCATAGGTTGAGATATGCCTTCATTTCATCAATACTCCTACCACGGCTACAAAGCACTAAGTACTTCATTACTTCCATCCACCATGTCTTCACAACACTGCCACACAGTATGTCACTACCACTATTCACAGCCCATTTTATTACCAGCTCCAGCAACTTCCCACCTTACCTGCTGTATTTCTTCCTACCTTCAGCCTGTTACATATCCATGTTCGCTCTCATTGTCCAGCCTACCCTTTTAGCATCTTCTGTACCTGCTGTCAACACATTCCAGCTCCCCAACTCCTGTTTTCACTAATCTCCACTATCATTCCAGCATCACTTACGCACACTGCAGCATCAACATCGTGTGCAAACGCTTCTTTCCACACTCATCAATCACCCTTCTCCATCATTCTGCTGTATTTTTTTTACCATACCCCTTTAGCATAGCCTTCACATAGTTGCTGCATGTTCCATTCACTTACCCCAATTCATCTACTCTACATTCATGTCACGTATATATATATATATATATATATATATATATATATATATATATATATATATATATATATGTAAACACATTAATGGCTATTTTTCCCTAGCTTAGGTTGTCAATATTGTTCTCATCCAATATTAAGCATAAAGTAGGTAATGTGAATATCTCATTACTTACATTTCTGAAATCCATGTGATATGTGCAAATTCTCTTACTATTTTTCCTACTAACCAAGTGTTTTGCAGGGAATATGTGGGAAATATCATTATTTGGAGTTGTAAATTCAAATTTTGTATGTTGTAATAAGTTAGGTCCTAATGAGAATTTACATTTCCAGTTTTAGATTAGGATGAATAAGCATTATAAATATCATGAATTACTTGTTCTTCATGCATTTTCCTTTATTTCTCAAAATCTCACAATGGTGAAGCACGAATGGCACGTGCACCATCTCATAAGAGGTAAATCAATCCTAAGTTGATGATCCACATCAATGGCCATAGTCAGGGTGTGGACAAAACTTAGGATTTTTAACTTTTACGAAATAACACTGGATCCACACTGGATCCATCTTTCAAAAATCATCATATTTTCAAATATTTCCTTCTTTTATCAGAATTTAACTTAAAATTAATTCAAAATATATACCAATGGCCATAGTCAGGGTATATTGAGAGTTAATTTCATTTTAAATTCTATAAAAGCACCAAATGTGTTTTATTTTTCACCTGAATTTAAATATAGATTATTATATAATACATTCAATGACCATAGTCGGGGATGTATTATATCTTTAATCTTATTTTAATTCATTTAAAGAATGGAATAGCTTTTCAAAAATTCAAAATCAAAAATTTAAATTCATTCATCATTTAGATAGATTTGCATCATATTTCTAAATTCTTTTTCATAAAATCCAAGTAATTCTTTCCTTTCTCAGATCAAATCCTATTTATAAATTCAAATTCCAATTCTATTTCTCGAAAGGATTCAAGAATTCAATTTCAAAGTCCCATTTGACTTTGAAACTTCAGAATCATCTTGTATTTCAAATTCCAAATTCTATCTTAAATTTAAAATCCAATTCAACTTTGAAATTCATCTGTATATTCAAGATTCAATTTCTAAAATTCATTTTCCAAGTTCAAATTAAACTTGGAAGTTATTGATTTATCTCCTGAATTTAACTCCAAATCCATCTTAGGATCCAAGATTCAACACTCATATTGGATCTCAGACTTCAGATCCAATTCCTCTTTAGGATCCAGGATTCAACACTCATATTGGATCTCAGACTTCAGATCCAATTCCTCTCTAGGATCCAAAGTCCAATTCCACTTTTAGATCTCAGACTTCAGATCCAATTCCTCTTTAGGATCCAAGACCCAATTTCACTTTGGATCTTAGATTACAGATCCAATTCCATCTTAGGATCCAGAACCCAAGTCTACATTGGATCTCAGACTTCAGATCCACAATCTATCTTAGGGTCCAGAGTCTAACTCTACATCGGATCTTAGACTTTAGATCCAAATCCCCTTTAGGATCCAGAATCCAATTTCACTTTGGATCTCAGACTTCAGATCCAAATCCATGTTAGGATCCAGAATCCAACTCTACATTGGATCTCAGACTTCAGATCCAAATCCATCTTAGGATCCAGAACCCAATTTTATCTCGGATCTAAGATCTCAGATCTTAAATCCATCTTTAGATCCAATTCCATTATCAATTCTAGATTTCAAATCCAATTCCACTTTCAGATCTCATCCAAAACTCCCTAAATCCATTTCTATTCTTAAATACCATTTGATTATCTCAAATCCATTCCAAACTTAAAAATCCAAATTCAATTCCATCTCAAGTATTCATTTCCTTTCCTAAATTCAAATTCAAATTCAAAGTCCATTTTTTTTACTTTGAAACCTTATTTCCTTTCATTTCAAAGCTTCAAGTGATCCTTTCCCACTTATCCTTCCAATCCTGATTTACTTCAAAAACTTAGAACTCCTCTGATCTATCTCAAAGTTCTAAGTTAGATTAAATCATTTCTTCACTCCTTTGCCAAGTTCATCTCAGAATACTTGGAAATTTCTAAATCAATTTTCGAAAGAGCATTCATCCTTGCATCGCACAAGCATGATTATTTGTGCATTTAGATCTTTAGAATAAATTCTTAGGTTATATTTAGGCAAAGCAAAAGGCATAGATTCGATCCTTGGTTCAATTACCCCTGGTAAAGGCGCCAGGAACGGTCGAACCTCGTACCGACGAGCGAATCCCGTCTCTCCATTTTTCCCGCAAATTTTCAAAACGGAGGCGAGTTATTTTCTAAATATTTTTCAAATAAAGGTCAAGTGAAAATGCGCAAAATGGTTCCTCTTCTCTCTCTTTCTTTCTTTCTTTTCTCTTCTCTCTTTCTTTTCTTTCTTTTATTCTTCTCCCTTCAAAAAGGAGGAGAATAGGGGTTAGAAAAGGGAAAGAGAAGGAAGAGAGAGAAAACCAATAAGAAAGGAAAAATTTTGCGATGATCACATCTGGACAATGGATCTAGATCCGAAATCAATTTAAACATATAGAATGACTTTAATTTCAGTAAAACTTGAGAAATGAACTGGAATTTAGATTCAAAAATGACTCGTTTGCTCAAAAATGAATTTAGGGGCAAGAAGGGAATATTTAAAAGATTTTGAAAAATTTGGGGTGTTCACACATAGACCCGCAAATGTATGCCATGTTTCAAAAAATGATGAATGAACAACCCGGGACCAGCTCAGAAAGAAACCCATTCAGAGAGAAGTTCCATGGTCACAGGGATAAGAAGGCTCCCAGAAAGCAAGTTCAGCCGGAACAGACTCAATTGAAGATACAGACGAAGAATATGAAGTGTCTCCGGTATTTCAGAAGCGGGGCCAAGAACAAAGAAAAGGCTGCAAATCAAAGAGTCAGGATGCAGAAAAGCCCCTGCAAGCACAGTTCAAGGAAATGGCCTGAGTTGTTAAGGATCTCCAAGCCCGCGACAAGGGCAGGAAAGTCTTCACCAGCGAAGACTTCTATGACGGCTTAGAAGGGGATGATGATCTGGAGAATCTCCCCCGTAAATTCATCAAGTTCAACGGTTCTGGCGACCCAAAAGCTCATCTCGCCACATTCTTTGCTGAATGCTCAAGGTTCAAGAGGGATAACCGAGCACTATTTCTATGCTTCCCCCGCAACTTGGAAGGAGTTGCATCCAAGTGGTATGCTGAGCATATAAACCCCATCGAGCTCAAGGAGTTCGATAAAGTAGTAAACCTATTCATTGAACGCTTCTTGTTCAACACGGAGGCACTTCCTACATTGAGTCATCTCTGCAATCTAAGGCAGAATGAGAATGAAAAGGCGCGAGATTTTATTCACAGATGGAGATCAGCCTGCAACAAAATGAGAGATCCTATCTCGGAAAGGCACGCCTTGTCATTGATTCTCAACAACTTCTCACAACCATTAAGAGGATTGATCTCTACTGCACCATCCCGCACCTTTATTGAGTTGATTGAACGAGCCAAATGGCTCGAGCTGAGTGTGGAGAATGGAGTCTATGAAGGCTTCACCTTTTCCAAAAACAACCCTCAAGGTGAGCAAAAGAAGAAAGCTCACTTTACCTATTCTGCCAACAACAACAACAACAACAACAACAACAACAGTCGGAATCAGTATAAAGGGCAGAAGAGAGATTATTCTACGGCTCAGGCAGTTCAAACAACAAAGGCAATCAGAAAGGAAAGCCTGCTCCTCAATACAGCAAACCTCCTCAGCAGGATCAAGGGTCGAAACTGCGTGAGAAGACTAAACATGAAGTATGGAGTTACGATAGAAAATTTACTCCTTTAGACCAATCACTCGAGGATGTGCTCGAGTATATGCTGTCAAAAGAGATGGTTAAGTTGCCCAGATTAGCCGATCCCCCTGTACCCATGGGGAAATAGAAAGATCAGTTCTGCAAGTTCCACAGGATAGTGGGGCACAACACTGAGAACTGCTTTGTTCTCAAAAACATTGTACAAGATCTTATTGAAAAAAATCTTTTAGTGGAAGGGGAAGAAGAAGAGAAAATGGATATTCTCAATCAGCCCTTTCTTCCGCACACCACAGCAGTAGTGTCTGCACAACCATTCCTACCGCATGAGCACATCAAGCCGTGTTCTGCACAAGATCTTTGAGTCCAGCACCAGGTTTCAGTGCTACGACAAGCATCACCAGTCACCAAGAAGGTGGACATATTTTCAGCTTTTGATAAGCTAAAAGTATCAGCGGAGCCAGTCGAAGTATCTCCTACAACAGCCAGTAAAATTCCAGGGTTTCTGAAACATTTTCCCAAATCCAACCCAAAAAGGGGAGAAGCTTCCAGTCAAAAGCCTCTAACTGCTCTGTCCAATGTTTCAATTTTGGACTTGGCTAAGAATTCCCGCAAGCACCAACAAGTACTGAATAATTTGCTCAGAAAGATCAAAGTTAAGCCCAGTACCACTCCTAAAGACATGGCACAAATTGTGAACTCAGCCATGACCAATGCGCCGATCACCTTCTCAGATGAGAACCTTCCAAAGCCTCATTCCTTTCATAATAATGCTTTGTACATCGTCGTTCGAGTGAGAGGAATGACGGTACCCCATGTGCTGGTTGATGGAGGCAGTAGCCTCAACATATGTCCCGAGATGACAACAAAAGCATTAGGGATCAAGGATGAAGAATATATTCCAGATCCCATCACTATCTACGGATTTGACAACCATGGTCAAACAGCCAAGGGCAAAATATTTCTGGAAGTATTCATCAACTATTAGATGCACTCAGTACTTTTTCATGTGGTCAACGTGCCAACTACCTACAACTTGCTGCTCGGAAGAACATGGATTCATAATGCTAATGCAGTGCCTTACACCCTTCATCAATGCGTGAAATGGTCAAAAGGTGGAATGATTACCACAATACTGGGAGAAGACCCAGAAGAAAGACTCCTGCATCCCATGATTCCCCAACCGTCATTCACTGCGGATATTCCCAGCATCAGGGAAAGTGAAGAGGTTAATCTCGGAGAAAATCAAGAAATACTCCAGGCATCATCAGAACTATCTTTGCACACGGTAGCCATGACCCGATGGAGAGGTCCTCAATTCTTCAAGGTCGGAGGTCGAATCAACTACAGCGCCATTAAAGATCACCCATTGTTTCCGCAATTCATGAAGGCAAGAAAGGGATTTGATTTGCTCCTGAAACATGGTTATCAACCCTTCAAAGGACTCGGCAAGAATGAAGACGGTCGCATCGAGCCAGTGATCCAGAAGCATCGTCCCCACAGAGCAGGACTAGGGTTTTCCGATAGCAGCTCACCAAAGAAGACTATTTTTGTCAAAGGGGCACATTGAAGACTATTTGTTATTTTCTTTTTATTCTTTCCAAAATAAATGTCTCATTCTATCAATGTCTTTGATCAATTCGAAATCAATAAAATTCCAAGTTTCTTTGTCTATCTGAATGCCATCTGTCTCTTTCCGTCTATCTCTTCATTTTATAATTTCAATGCCATCTTATGCATAGTTCTCTTCAAATGATTGCTTGTCTTACGATAGGCAATTTTATCTGAACCAAATTTCTTATCTAAAATTTCAGAATGACTTCTCGGACAATCAAGAAGCTCATTCTCAATCCCAAGGCTTTTCAGAAATCGACAGCAATTCACCGAGTCAAAGCAAGCACCGAAGATGGCAAGAGTGCAAAGCAGTCATATGATTGTGCAGAATATGATTAGTCTCTTCAGGAGTTACCAGAGTTCGCCGCAGTTCAGAAACAGGATAAACCATCTCCTCTAGTACAAGATCCGACTGAAGATGTCAATATCGGTTCAAAGGAAGATCTCAAAATTCTCCAGATCAGAACCAGTCTGAGTCCAGAAGAGAAAGAAAGACTTACAAATTTTCTCAAGCAACATGAAGAAGTGTTCGCATGGACATATGAAGATATGCCGGGCTTAGACCCAAAATTAGTCGAACACTGTCTCGTCTTGAAGATAGAAGCTAAGCCAATCAAGCAGAAGCTGAGAAAAATGGATCCTAGAATAGAACAACAAGTCAAAGAAGGACTTGAAGATTTGCTCAAAGCAAGATTTATCTGAGCTATTGACTACCCAGATTGGTTAGCCAATATCGTCGTTGTTCCAAAGAAAAGTGGCAAAGTCAGGATCTGCATAGACTTCAGGGACCTTAATAAAGCGACTCCGAAGGACGATTATCCGCTTCCAAGCATCGATCTTCTAGTCGACAGCACGGCAGAACATGCCATATTCTCCTTTATGGATGGATATTCCGGCTACAATCAGATTAAGTTGGCCGCCCGCGACCAATCAAAGACTTCCTTTACTACGCCTTGGGGCACTTTCTGCTACACAGTTATGCCTTTTGGGCTCAAGAATGCGGGAGCAACTTACCAAAGAGCAATGGCCGTTATATTTTATGATCAGATGCGCAAAATCATGGATGCGTATGTTGACGATATTCTCGTGAAATCCAAAGAAGAAGAAGATCACCTCGAAGCGCTTGATCAAGTCTTTAAGAGACTCATTCTTTACAAGTTAAGACATAACCCGCAAAAGTGTGTCTTTGGAGTCGAATCAGGCAAACTGTTGGGTTTTCTGGTCAGCAAAAAGGGAATTGAAGTTGACCCAACCAAAGCAAAGGCTATCATTGATATGCCACCCCCAAAGAATCTCAAAGAATTGCGTAGCCTTCAGGGATGCATGCAATCAATTCGGCGATTTATTTCTAATTTGGCAATGAGATGCAAACCTTTCAATCACTTGCTCAGAAAAGGAATGAAGTTCGAATGGGGACCGGAGTGTCAGCAATCGTTTGATCGGATCAAGAAGTATCTTCTCAATCCTCCTATCTTGAAGCCGCCAGAATTGGGAAAACCTCTTCTGTTATACATCTCAGTAAATCAAGTCGCATGCGGCGGATTTTTGGCGGAGTACAAAGAAGGCAACCTGATAAAGCATGCTATCTATTATGTGAGTAAGACTTTCATAGACTATGAAAAGAAATATTCTCACATAGAGAAGACCTGCCTAGCTCTGGTATGGATGTGTCAGAAGCTAAGACACTACCTGCTGGCATCTGAAGTCAAGATTCTATCTAAATTAAATCCTCTTAAGTACATCTTGGAGCAACCCTTCCTCAGCGGATGAGTCACAAAATGGCAAGTCTTATTGATGCAGTATGACTTAGAATATGTCTCGCAGCAATCAATCAAAGGCCAAGCAATTGCAGATTAATTGGTGGATTTTCCTCTGGCAGAAGAAGTGAAAGCCGAAGATGACTTCCCTGATGAGCAAATTTGCAATATCCAGCAATCTCCAGTCTGGAATTTATTTTTCGATGGTTCTAAGAACATGGACGGAATAGGCATCGGAATTCTATTAATCACTCCAGAGAAAGAGATGATTCCATTTTCCCTCAAGTTAGATTTTCAATGTACCCACAATATGGCCGAGTATGAAGCCCTGATTCAAGGTCTAAAGATTCTATTAGACTTCAATGTCAAGAGAGTTCATGCCTACGATGACTCATTACTCGTTGTCAATCAAGTCTGAGCCGAATGGCAGGTCAAAGATCAAAAGTTATTTCCTTATCAGAAAATCGTTTCAGCTCTTGTCAGCAATTTTGAAGAATTTCAGCTCTTCCATATCAAGAGAGATTTTAATCAAGTGGTCGATAGCCTAGCTAGTTTAGGCTCCATTATGGCGTTCAAAAATGAAGAATCTTTTCGTTCCTTCGAAATTGGCAGACTTGACTAGCCTGCTTTCCTTCCAACAGAGCATGTAAACCAAGCTAAGCAAAAGAAGAAGCCTTGGTATTTCAATATCAAAACTTTCATAGAAACTGGTGAATTTCCTCCAGAACTCTCGAAGAAAGAGCAACCAGCAATCCAGCGTATGTCTACTCGATACTTCATTCTGGCTAATGTCCTCTATCGTCGTGGATTCAGTTCAGAATATTCCAGATGCTTAGACGAAGACGAAGCCAAAGAAGTCGTGCGAGAAGCACACAAAGGCATTTGTGGTGGCCACGTCGGCTACCAAACCTTTGTCAAGCAAATCATCAGAGCAGGTTATTATTGGAAAACTATGCAGCAAGACTGTTACTATTATGTGAAGAAGTGTGTTCAATGTCAAATACACACACCTTATATTCATGCTCCGGCAACATATTTACAATCTGTTCTCTCCTTGGCCGTTCTCTATGTGGGCCTTCGATGTCGTAGGTCTCATCACTCCCTCTGCTTCAAATGGCCACAAATACTTTCTTGCCGCAACAAAATATTTCACCAAGTGGGTAGAAGCTATCACTCTTCGCACAGTAGAAGGCCGACACGTGGTCTCTTTCATTCGTAAGAGCATCCTTTGCCGTTTTGGTATCCCGCATGACATCGTGTCAGATAATGGCAGACATTTTAAGAATGAAAAGATGAAGACATTCTGCTCAAAGTTCAAAATCTATCATCAATTTTTCGCTCCCTACTATCCTCAATGGAATGGTCAGGCAGAGGCCACCAATAAGATTTTAATTCGTATCTTGGAGCGAACTGTGGAAACAGGCCGTGACTGGCATGAGAAGATCCACGATGCACTATGGGCCTATCAGACTACTATTCGCACTCCAACGAATGCTACTCCATCAGAACTGGTCTATGGAACAGAAGTAGTATTGTCGCTACATGTTCAGAAGCCCGCTTTGAAATTTGCATCACTGCTAGAATTACCCCTTGATCGATACCAGCAGCAGTGACTGGTACAGTTAGACTTGCTCGATGAGAGAAGGCTAAAAGCAGCAGAGCATGCTCAATCCTATCGCCAGAGAGTAGTCAGGCAAAATGCAAAGTCTGTCATCAAAAGAAGATTTAAAGTCAATGATTTAGTACTTCGATCCACAGCTCATCTCAAGCATCATCCCGGCGGAAAATGGTTGCTGAATTGGGAAGGCCCATATGTCGTCAAAGAAGCATTACCCCGCAACTCATATCGGCTCATCAACGCTGATGGGGTAGAATTGCCGGATCCCATTAATGCTCGACACTTGAAAAAGTTTTATACGTGAAGCAATTATTCCTCCTTTGTAATCCTCCTAATTTTTTTTCAAATAATGATCAAACTTTCTTTTCCCAGTTACACTAGGGCATTTTTAAAATTTTGTTCAGTATGCAGGCAGGATAAATAAATTCCTCATTTCATGCACTTGTGCATTCATGTGCATCAATTCATATTCATTTGCATTCAACTGCATTAACAACAATCCGGTCAGTATTGGGATTTCAACAAACGGTCCCATCACAATTCCTAATGATTCAAAATTGAAAGGTAATCATTAGTACTGAACCAAAACCCCGCGCTCGAACTAGTATTATTTCAAAATCCAATGTTCAAACTGGTACATTTTCAAAATCCAACTGTTTGGAAAATTGAGTTCTGACTCGGGTTTTTATTCAAATTATCCTCCTTTGTTAATTCGGGTTCCGACTCGAGATCTCTTTATTCGAGCTCAGATTCGAGCTCTTCATTTTCTTTTGTTGATCCGGGTTCCAACTCGTGATCTCTTTATCTCATTCGAGCTCATATTCAAGCTTGTCATTTTCCCTTGTTGATCCGAGTTTTGACTCGTGATCTCTCAACCTCATTCGAGCTCGGATTCGAGCTCTTCATTTTTCTTTTGTTGATCCGGGTTCTGACTCGAGATCTCTCTACTTTATTCGAGCTTTTCATTTCCCTTTGTTAATCCGGGTTCCGACTCGTGATCTCTGTATTTTATTCAAGCTCAGGCTCGAGCTCTTCATTTTTCTTTGTTGATCTGAATTCCGACTCGTGATCTCATTACCTTACTCGAGCCCTGACTCGAGCTCTTCATTTTCTTTTGTTGATCCGGGTTCCGACTCGAGATCCCTTTAGTTACTCGAGTCCTGACTCAAGCTCTTCATTTTCTTTTGTTGATCCAGGTTCCGACTCAAGATCTCTTTAGTTACTCGAGTCCTGACTCGAGCTCTTCATTTTCTTTTGTTGATCCGGGTTCCAACTCGAGATCCCTTTAGTTACTCGAGTCCTGACTCAAGCTCTTCATTTTCTTTTGTTGATCCAGGTTCCGATTCGAGATCTCTTTAGTTACTCGAGTCCTGACTCGAGCTCTTCATTTTCTTTTGTTGATCCGGGTTCCGACTCGAGGTCCCTTTAGTTACTCGAGCTCTTCATTTTCTTTTGTTGATCCGGGTTCCGACTCGTGATCTCTGTATTTTATTCGAGCTCTGATTCGAACTCATCATTCTCCTTTGTTGATCCAAGTCATTTCGACCCTCAGGGTTTGTCAATTGCTCAAATTTGATATTTTGCCCACCAATTTTCAATTCAAATCTTCGGATCATCCAACTTCCAATTTTGACCTCTAGGTCACCCAATTCCGATTTTCCAAAGTCAATTTCCAATTTTGACCCCCGGGTCACCCAAATTCTCAATTTTGACCTCTAGGTCACTCAATTTCCAATTTCGACCATCGGTCACTCAATTCTCAATTCCGACCTTCGGGTCATACAATTTTGACCTTTCGGTCAATCAATTCTCAATTTCGACCGCTAGGTCATCCTATTTCAACCTCCGGGTCATTAAAATTTCCAACAATCAATTTTCCAATTTTCAATTTCGACCTTTGGGTCAATCAATTTCAATATCCAATTTCAATCATTTTCTCTTGCGAGAGACCCTTTTTAGGGAAAGTTCGAGCGAGCTCGTTCTTTTCGCATGCTATCCAATTCGTTCACTTAGCCCCTTTTCAGGGAGAGTTTGAAGGAACTCGCGTCTTTGTGAACCGTTTGCAAAACAATTTCCAATTTCACACAAGGAACCCTTTCATAGAGAGAGGCTCGACAGAGACTCGCTTTTCTTGTGACCCCTCAATTTCATACTAGACCATTTTCGTCATGAAGGACCCTCTTTTCAGGGAGAGTGTGATGGACTCGTTCCTTTCATGACCCAATTTTCAGACCTCACTATTATCGGGCCCCTTTCCATAAGAGAAGCCTAATATTAGGGATCTTTGACGAAAGCTTGAATTTCTCTTCGAAAGTTCGTTTTGCAAACACCTCCTCTTCAGGGAAGAGAGGAGTATTTTTCATTTCCCATTCAGGTAAGGGCTAAGCCTGAGTCTCTCCTTTTGGGGAAAAGGAGAGGAGAATTTTCGTCACGGATGTGTTGAGCCAGGCTACAAATACTCTCTTTCACCAAGGATTTCAAGAAAATTTTGTCAATTTGTCAATCAATTACCTGTTGATTTCAGAACTTTATTATACAAATCTTTACCTCAGTTTACCTCTAGCATTACTTCCAAAAGAGTGAAGCTTTTGCGAAAAGAGATTCAAAACTCAAATTCTTTCTATTGGCCAACCAAAAGGATGAAGGATAAATCCTCGATATGGCCAGCAAAAGAAAATTCAATATTATTGCAAAGCCATAAATGATTGATATTGATCGCAGTCAATGGCACATTTTAAAGACCATTCTTGTAAAGACGAGGCAGTGAAAATATCCTGAGCGCTAGAAAAGAGAGCATTCACCCAAGCCCTGTCTCCTCAAAATCACCTAAGCTGCAATTAAATATCCGCAAAAGGGATCTCTCAATTGTCGTCAAGATGAAGGAGAATTAAGCGAGTGGACCCCCGGGGCCAAAGAATATTTGAAACATCTCCAAGATGACAGAGTTTGTGACGAATCCTTTCAGGGAAAGTCCAAAGCACAGTCGAGATGAAGGCAGATGCGATGAACCTCCCGACAATCCCTAAAAGATATTTAATTTCAGCTATCATCCAAAGATCTCTAACTCATGAGCCAATATCGTCCAAAAAGGATCGAAACATCTCCAAAATGAAGGAGAATATAGCCAAAACCCAAGAGAGCCAAAAGAGTGCAGAAAGATTATCATGAAAAAAGCTCCCAGGATATCAAACTGCCAAACCTATAAAGAATCTTCTTTAAATTTGTGAAATTCTATTATCAATACTCTTTCATCAATTGCTTTCATAATATCAAATTCTATTTCCTGTTCATATCAAGGAAATTGATAACTTCTTTGAAGAAGGTCAATCATAATCAATTTGAATTCCAAATCTCGATTCTACGAAGTGAACCTTGTTTGGAGGTAATGCTTCAGGTAGAAAAGAAGGAATATTTTACAACAATGCATATCATTTTCAAACATTTTGAATCAACAACAAAATTTTCGACATTTTGATGATAATTTCTAGCTATCCTGACGTGAAGTGAGAGCTTGATATCCATCCTTGATACATCCTAACACCAATTTTAAATCCCTCTTAAGGACTTGATTCCTTCCCTTCTTTGAGAGCATGAGCTCTCAGATTCGCACACTTCCTGGTGTCCCCACTGTCCCACCATAGACAGTCCCATTTCGGTTCGAGGTCGAACCAACAATCATTTCTCGCAAAAGGAAATTTAAAAGCTATTTAGTCTCAACAATGAGACGCCCAAAATCAACCCCTTTTTAAGCTTTAGGGACCCCATTTTCCTTCCTTTTGCAAAACCCCGGTCGGATTTACTGTGCAAAATTCGAAGGTTCCATCATATTTCATTTTCCGCCCAATCAGGATAAGGGTATAAACCTGAGCCTCATTCAAAGAGGTATTCCATTTTCCGCCCAATCAGGATAAGGGTATAAACCTGAGCCTCATTCAAAGAGGTATTCCATTTTTCGCCCAATCAGGATAAGGGTACAAACCTGAGCCTCCTTTGATGAGGTATTCTATTTTCCACCCGATCAGGTTAAGGGTACAAACCTGAGTCTCATTTCTATGAGATATTTCAATCCCCAATCAGGTTAAGGGTCAAACCTGAGCTTCGTTCCATACGAAGCATTTTCTGTCCCATCCAGGTTAAGGGCATAAACCTGAATTTCGCTCTCACAGAGTGAGTCTTTTCTCTTCATTCTTCGCTTCATATCTGCCATCTTCCTCAGGCTAATTTCCTCATACCCAGTCAGATCCTTCTAACTGAGGCATTTTTTTTACGTAGCCCAAATTTGGAGTGTTTTTCTTTGCCACTAAGCTCGGCCACAAGCCGGCTTAGTAGCAAAGAGGTACATCTATAAACACCCCAAATTTTCATTCACCTTCTTGACATTTTCACCGATCATTTTGGTTCTCCAAAATCAATGAAGGGCAAAATGGTCATTTTCAAAATAGAACCTTGCAGAAATTCTAAAATTTCATTCTTGAGTCTCAAAATTTCTTTATTTAGACTCAGAGACATCTTCAAACTGCAAATCTTCAAAATCTCATGCTTAACCAAAAGTCAGAATTTTCAAATTCAAAGGGGCAACTTTGTAGGACATGTCTTTTGCATAGCATTGCATGAGCATTTCATATCATTTCACTGCACAACATGTCATTTTGAGATCCAGAACTTCTGATTTTCAAAATTGTCAATCCAGATTTGATTTTTAAACTTTTCAAAATTGATTCTTAAACCCTGGGTTTTCAAAATCATCAATTATTCCCATTTTACCCCCAGAACCCCGAATTACGAAAAGTTTTCTCATGAAAACAATCTGGATGGTTTTGACATTTCAAAATTTTGCCAGTCGGAAAGAGGGGGACACTACTTCAAAATTCATAAGACCTTATTTCAAACTTTTACAAAAGGGCTCCGAATTTCCCTACTTCTTTCAAAAGTTCGCCCTGAAGAACCATTTTCTCCCAAGTTTTGAAATCAAGCTAAATTTTTGCTTCGTGTTTTCTAAACTAGCCTATTATTGTGAAAATTCCAAAATATCTCATTTGGCTCTTATTTCAAATAAAGGACATGGGACCCGCCTCGAGGTGGTGTCACACTCAAATTCTCAAAATTTTCCCTTATTTCCAAAATAGTGCCCATTCGAAAGTGGCACCGATTTATAAAACCTTGTTTTTAACTCAATTTTAATAAAATAATTAGTGGGCCCACGTAGGTGGCGCCCCACTAAGGCTCCTTGCCAAGAAAAGCAAAATTTCTTTTCTTTTTTTTTATCCCAAAAAGTTTTCAAATCTAGACGAGGTGGCACCACCTTAAAAAAAAGAAGGGAGAAAACAAAAAAAAATCGTTTTTTTTTAGCTATTACTTTCCAGCCCCCAAATGGAGCCACCATGAAACCCTACCAAGATTTTCGTTTTTTACCTAAGTTATTTAAAAAAAAAATTTCTGCTGGAGAAAAGGAGCCGCCCCCTCCCAAATGGCGACATTTTTAAAATTTTTCAAAGGTTAGTTTTTCTTTTAAGTTTATCAAAACCTTTTACAACGGAGATTCAAAAGTCCCGATCTTTTAGCCGAAGAGGGGGATGTTTTTTTTTAAAAGAGGGGCTTAGGCCACCCGAAGAGGAGGACCTCTTTTCTTTTTCCCCTAACTCTCCAGCATTCCCCTTTTCATCTCTCTTTCCCTCTCGATCAGCAGGAGGCTAACCCCAAGGGCGATTTCCCTTAACCTCAGCCATCTGTTGTTCAACGACAAAAGAGAAGAGCTTGGATTTTCCCCTAACTCTTCAGTGCCCCCCCTTCTTCACGGCTTCCCCTCTCGGCTAGCAGGAGAGAGCTTTTGGAGATCCCCTTTGCAAGACCCTCTGCACCCCTGCCTAATCAAGAAAGGGATTGTTGAGCGTTGGCTTTTCCCCTCTTCTCGATCACCTGCTTGTACCCCTCCTATTCCCAAATTCCTACACTCATCCCCTTCCAACCGAACAGGCCAAGAGGATTGACCAAACCTGTAAAAGGCGTGCAGGAGTTACATTATCTTCTTGCAATCAGCCCTAGACTTTGTTTCTTGTTCTCCAGTAAAAGGTTCCCAAGAAGCGTCAACAAGGAGCATCCGATCTGAGCGATTAGGTGAGAAATAGAGTTGATGCTTACGATTTGGTGATTTGCATATCACACTCATTTCATACATATGTAAATCCATTGTTATGTTTAATGAGATTTGCATTCAGGGTTAGTGCATAAATCAAGAATCGATGATGCTTCGTAATAGCATCATCGATCTATAATCAAAACCGATTTTCACTTAATCAGCATTTTCTCCTCCCAGTTTTTTTTTTTTGTTGTCTTAATACCATGAATCCAAGGATACAATGTCTTAGTTCAATTCAAAGTCTTGCAAATCATTACCTAAATCATCTCACATTGCATATCAGACGTTGTGAAAGTTCTTTTTTTTTCTTTTTTTTTCTTTTTTTTGGTTTCACATGTGGGTTTTTAGTCGATCCTTGTGCATACTGAGATTTTCAAATGGCGGTTCCTGGGCTCTCATCTTCTCTTCTTCAAGTCAAATGGTTTTTTTTTTATACTCCCTCCCCATCGTTTTATAAACCCTCAACACATTCATGGCCACAGTCAGAATATGTGAAGGTTGTACTTTGGCTTAATACATATTTTTCAATAAAATCTCTCAGAAAATCTTCTCTAAGTGCATTCATTCACTCATATCATTTACATCATGAAATCATTGGTTTTCTTAGGATTTTCTTGAGGAAATTTCATTCTCAAATCAATTTATCAAGAAGTTTTGAAAATTCTTCAAAATCGGTTTTCCCAAGGCAAGTTTTTCACAGTTTTCCATGGAAATCAGTTTCTCAAGAAACTTCTAAAATTTTCGAAGTTGGATTTCCCGAATCAAAGTTTTCCCTGGAAAATGTTATTTTCTTAAGAGTTTCCAAAGGAGTTTCCCAAACTTTCTCAAGAATCAAAGCCAATTTTCAAGGGTTTTGAGGGTAAGATTTCCAGGATTTCAATTTCCCAAGTTTCGATTTCCCCTCCCCAAAGAATTTTCCAATGAATCTCAACCATTTTCCAAAGAAAGCTTTCAAAACTTGAAGCTTTTCCTGACAAGCATTTTCCCTTCCAGTGTTCACCTTTTCTCAAGAATTCTTTCCATTTTCTCAGGATTTTCATCCATTCATGATTTTCCCACAACTTTATGAATTTTCTCATGATTTTAAAACCCCTTTCATCTGAGTTTCCTGAGAAATTGACTTTCCCTGAGAAATATCTTTCAACTCCAAATGTTTTCTAAGCATACATCATAGTTTTCCAACTTATATTTCACCAAATCTCATAGCATATGCCTGAATTCTCTGTGAATTTAGGATAGAACACAATTTCGATAATTTTACTAAGTCAAGCACAATTTTGGTCCTTGATTCGATTACCCCTCTTAAAGGCGGCAGGAACGGTCAAACCTCGTACCGACAGGTCGAGCCCCATCCCTTGGATTTTCCTGCAATTTTCAAAACGGAGGCGAGTATTTCAAAACCATTTCCAAAATCTGGTCAAGTTTGAATCGCAAAACCATTTCCCTCTCTCTTCCGCAGGGAAGGGAAGACGGGAAAAATTTTGTGACGATAACAATGGTGAACTCCTGTGAGGAAGTGTATGGTCCAAGACCAGGTATACCATCTAGGGCGGAATTCCTTGTGAGGATATACATTTCTGTAAACACCCCAAATTTTCACTCACCTCCCCGACATTTTCACCAAGCATCAACATCCAGCCTCTGAAATCGCTGGAAGGCAAAATGGTCATTTTCTGAGCCGGACCTTGCGAAAGTCCAAATTTCATCTGCAACTCTCAAAATTTCTCTAATTTTAACTCAGATGTTCAAAATTTTATTCCTGACAGGAGACAGACATCTCCAAGTCTTGATTCAAGATTGCATTTCATAAGACATGATATTGCATATCATTGCATGAACATTTCAAATCACTGCACTGCACAGCATGTCATTTCGAGGTCCAGAACTCTCAATTTCAAAATTTTCAATCCAGATTAGAATTTCAACTCTTTTCAAAATTGATTTCAAAACCCTGGGTCTTCAAAATTATCAGTTCTTCCCATTTTACCCCCAGGGCTCTGAATTTTAAAATATTTCCTCAGGAAAATGATCTGGATAGTTTTCAATATGGATTTCAGCCAATTCATCTCAGATTTTGCCATTTTGTCAACAATTTCAAATATCTCCTTTTTACAAAATCGCCCCACAAGGGCCAACTCTTTCCAAAAAAAATTTATTTTACCAATTATTCCAGATTTTATGAAAATTCCAAAAAAGAGGTTTTGTTATTTTATCCTTATTTCAGTAAATAAGCAATGTGGGACCCACACTAGGGTGGTGTCACACAAGCTTTTCTTTTGAAAATTTGAATTTTGAAAAACCCAAAAATATAGGAGCCTTGTCCCCTGGATTGGTGCCACTTGTCATTTCTCTCTCCTTCCATTTACATGCCATGTGTCAGCATAGGGTTCACCTAGAGTTGGTGCCACATGTCACCTTCCCTCTTCTGCCACGTGTCAGTGTGGGGCTACCTTCAGAAGCCGCCACATGTCATCCCAATTATCTGCCATATGTCACCCTATCCATCCTGCGCCATGTGTCATTTCAAAGAGTACCAGGAGATGCCAAGTGTCATAGGTTGTCCTGTCTAGAAAAAGTGGAGTTTGTCTCCTCTGAGGTGGCGCCACTTGAAGTGTGTCTCCTGCAGGGGACACGTGTCAACCCCTCCTTCCTTCTAGAAAAGCAGCCTGACACATGTCCTCTTCCTACTTTTCTCAGAAAAGTAGGAGACATGTGTCACTCCTAAATTCCTACAGAAAAGGTAGGCTTGTCTCCTCTGAGGTGGCGCCATCTGGAGTGTCTCCTGCAGAGGACACGTGGCAAGCTCTCATTTCCTCAGAAAAAGCAAGTGCCATGTGTCATTTCCTGCTTTCTTCAGAGAAAGCTAGAATTCAAATGTTCAAACTCCAGTCTGAGGTGGCGCAAATCCTGAACTTCACCTTTTCTATTTTGTGTGAGATGGTGCCACGTGTCCCTTTTCCTCCCTCTTGCCACATGTCATTGTAGGAGCCACCCTGAGGTGGTGCCACATGGCAGTCTCTCCTTTCCTCTAGAAAAAGCAGAAATTTAAATTTCAAACTCTCTCAGAGGTGGCACCATCTGAATCCTCTGCCTTTCCTTCTGACACATGTCAATGAAGATGCTCTGAGATGGCGCCACATGTCAGTCTCTCCTTTCATCAGAAAAAGTAGAATTCAAACCCCTCTGAGGTGGCGTCTTCTGCTTCCTCTGCTCCTACCTTCTGACACATGGCAATGTGGATGCTCTGAGATGGCGCCACATGGAAGTCTCTCCTCCTTCCAGAATAAAGCAGAATTTGAATTTCAAACTCCAAGACAACACCCTCTGAGATGGCGCCACATGGAGGGCTCAGATTAAGCTTCTTTGAATTTCAAAATTTTCCAAAAATCTCTATAAATACAAGGCCCCATGCCCAGCCTAGGGGAGCTTCTTTTGGATTTAGCATTTTCACTCTGAGAGCCCTGTTTGAGAATTGAACTTCAGAATTCCATTTTCATTCTTTCTTGGTTTCCTCTGAATTTACGCCCCTCTGGAGCCCATTATCAAGGTAGCCACTCATTTTGGGAGTTCCAAAACCGCTGGAGAACACAAGGTAAGCTTCCATTCCTATTGATTTCACTATGATAATTCTTTTGGTTTGATTCGTGTTGTCGTTTGAAGAAAGAGCTCATCCAAGGGATGGATTGAGCTATTCTCATAAAACGACATATATAAAAATACATAATTATACTTCCTTGATGATTTTAACATGCATGTAGTTAGATAGATTTAATTTGCATTTTATTTCATTCATTTAGTACATTTCATGAATTAATTAGGATTAATTTAGCATTTATTTCAATTCTGCTTATTTTCAGTAGGTCCCTGTTTTTGTCAGTCAGTCCACACGTCATTTCATGTATTTATTTTTTATTAAAAATCCCAAAAAAATCAAGGAATCAAACCATAGGTGTCCCTGAAATTTTTCCAAAAATTCGGAGGCATTTGAATTTGTTTACTGTGGTAAACATTCAAAATGGAAAGTCGGGTTTTGTCACCCGGGATGCGTTTTGAAAATCATTTGCCGACTTGTAAAATCGAGATATCCCTTAAGGAAGATCCGATTTTCGATTCAAAAAATGTTATGAACTTGGAAGAATGTCTAGTTTTTAATATGATTTTTTCAGAGTTTTATGATTTTTTTTAATGTCTGACAAAAATCCAAGAGTTCGGGACACGTGTCAGAGCCTAATTTTGGCCTCTGAGATCTTGGATCGACTTAGGGCTATGGTTTCTCTTTGAGTGTTGCTCCAAATCCGAAACTGTAAAAAGTGAAAGTGGTTTCCGAGATGTCCTATGTTTGAATCTGAAAGCCTGTAATTTTTAGAACAGTGTTGACCCCTGCTTCGGATTTTTCTTGTCAGCCTTCTGTTTTGCTACATTTGTCTGTTCTGTTAGTTTAGGCAGAAATAGTTATATTTTTATCTGTGTTTCCGTTGATCAAATGCCAAAGTCATAAACATGCAAGTTGTTTATTTAGGTGTCGTGCATAGCTCTGATTAATTTCATAAATTTACATGGCTGTTTTGTATTTGTTTAGCATTTTTCATCAGATTAGTGTGATTTTTACCTCTGTCAGAACTAAATCCCTGTTTCTGAACTCACCATGGCTCAAATCCCAAGGCTATAAAAACCAAAAATGTTCCATTTCGGGTATTTTAGCAGTCTGAAAAATATAAGAAGTTTCCATGGTGTAAATCTTGCATTATCATATTAGGCATTGCATTTGGTTCGGATCCATAGGCAAAATCCATCATTTTAGGACTTCCTTTAAATTTTAGCATTTAAATCATATCATTTCGTGCATTTTAGAATTCTAGGCTGTTTATCAGAGTGTGTAGATGCTTCATACCGAATTTGGTGCAATTTGGAATCCATTTGAGGTTCGGATTAGCCATAATACCAAAACAGGGTCCCGCAGGACCCGGATCCAAGCGAAAAACAAGCGAAATTCGTTATTTGGATAAATTGCAAAATGCCAAATTCTGATTTTACAGTCCTAATGTGTTTAGCAGCATGTCATCATGTCTCTTACTGCATTTCATCATCATTTGATTCAATTTGAATTTCAAATTCTTAATTTTACCAAGTTTTCCTTCAAAAAACCCTGATTTTAAAGGTATAACTTTATAATTAGGGGTATTTTGGTCATTTTAACCTCAATTCCGAATTTCAAATTGTTTTCTACTGAATTTTTAGCATTTTCATCATTTCAAAATATCAAGGAAGCATGAGAATAGGGTTTATATCCAATTAAGTCCAATAATTTCATAATATTATTGGAAAATCTTGGAAAAACCCACATATTTGAGCTAACTTTATTTCAAGTTTGGCAAGGACATTCAAAAGAAGGAGCTGAAGTCTGCAAACTTCTTTTACTTCCTTTATTTAGTGATGTAATAATGTAAATTTTGGAATAAGAGAGTTAATTTCCTGCTTAGACTAGGATGCATATCATATAGTTTGAATTTATGCAAATATCCTGCTTATGTGATGCATACATCTTATTTCAAAAGCACTATGGATGTTCACGAATGGCACGTGCACCAACTCTTAGGGAGTTGACGGACTCGGTGGGATCCATATTTACGGCCCTAGTCGGAATATGGACGAGACCCAGATCCGTCATCTTTCTACTAGTCACATTGAGCCTACACTCTTAGGCTATCTTAAAATGCACATCATATTTCTGAAGTTTTCAAAATCATGTGCAGCAAATCAACTAAGTTCTGAACATATTCATGGCCACAGTCAGAATATGTAAAGGATTTATTTGGACTTAATGCACATTTTCCAACAAATTTCTTAGAGAATCTTTCAAAGTGCATTCATTCACTTATGTCATTTGCATCATAAAATCATTGATTTTCTCAAGATTTTCTCAAGAAAACTTCATTCTCAAGAAATCGATTTCTCAAGATATTCTAAGGATTTTTCAAAATCGGTTTTCCAAAGACAAGTTTCTCCACAGTTTTCTCTGGAAAATGATATTTTCTTAAGAGATTCAAAAGAGTTTTCCAATCTTTCTCCAAGATCCAAAATCGATTTCCAAGTATTTCAAAAGGTAAAATTCCCAGGATTTCGATTCCCCAAGTTTTGAATTTCCTTCTCCAATGAGCTTTCCTATAAATCTTCCATCATTTTCCTAAGAAAACTCTCAAAGTCCAAGTTTTCCTAAGAAGTGTTTCCCTTTTCAGAAAGTTCATCTTTTCTCAAGAATCACTTCCATTTTCCCAGGATTTTCAACCATTCATAATTTTCCCAAGTCTTTATGAACTTTCCTGAGATTTCAAATCTTTTTCATCTGAGTTTCCTGAGAAATTGACTTTCAGCTTTTTCCTGAGAAAATCTTTTCAACTCCAAATATTTTCCAAGCATACATCATGTTTTCCCAAGCTGCATTTTCCAAAATCTCATAGCACATGCCTGAATTCTCTGTGCATTTAGGATAGAACATAACTTTGATAATTTCGCTAAGTCAAGCACAATTCTGGTCCTTGGTTCGATTACCCCTGTTAAAGGCGGCAGGAACGGTCGAACCTCGTACCGACAGGTCGAGCCCCATCCCATGGATTTTCCCACAATTTTCAAAACGGAGGCGAGTATTTCAAAACCATTTCTAAAATCCGGTCAAGTTTGAAGCGCGAAATCGTTTCTCTCTTTTTCTCTTCCGCAAGGAAGGGAAGACGGGGAAAAAATTTCGCGACGATAACAGGTTTGGCGACCGAGATGGGACCTGTCCTTGTCTGATCAAAAAAAAAAAAAAGTGCTTGACTTAGTTCAATTATTGAAACTGTGTTCACAAAATGTTAGCTCTTTACTTTCTGATATCATGTGAACCTAGGAGCCTAGATTCTGACCCAGCTGACATTGAATGCATATAGCTTAGGCATGGTTTGGTAGGACCATATTGAGGAGAAATTTTCATGCTCACATAGACTTAGGTCTAAATACAACTCTCCTCAATTTAGGATCTGAATACAAACAATGTATGATTCTTCAAAGATTTTCAAAAGTCTATCTCTCTAGGATTTAGAGCCCTCTATTTCTTGCATGTGATCATTTTTCAAAACTCTCAATTACCTATCATTACCCAGTCTTCACGTTGCTGGGCTCTCTTCCAGAACCATAGTTCAGGACAGAGCCTCACAACTGGGCCAACTATTTGGGTTAACACCCCCCTACCACGTACCGCGGGCCACAGTCCGAAGTATTTCGGTAGGCGCTCAAGGATGTTGGAAAACCTTACCTTAGAACCGGAGTTGAAATTCTATGCCACGTACCTCGGATTTCGATTCGAGTATATCGGCATAACTAGATTGGACAAAGATGATCTGAACCTAGAGTTAGGATTAGGGTCCTACAGCTGTTTTTCAAATTGATGCATCTAGAGTCAGCCTTTTAGGGAGTGCTGAATGTGCATAAATGTTTGTGCAGGATGTGATTGTATGTATGCTTTTTTTCAATTCTTTATATTTCCCAATGTTTTTCAACTCATTAGGTCTTTTTCAAAATATCCTCATTTCCCACAAGGTGTTTTCTCAAACCCTGGATGATTTTCTCAAATATCCCATTTCTTCCAAAACTCCAGGCGATTTTTCATTCTCCCATTTGTGAACACCCCAAAATTTTCAAAAAGACCTTTTTGCCCCTAATTCCATCTTCTGAGAAGGTCGAAGTGATTTCAAAACTAAATTTCAGTCTTTCTTCAGATTTTTGGATCAAATTCCACATTGATATATTCAAAATCAATTCCGGATCCGAATCCAGTACTTTAAATCCATATTTTCTCAAAATTCGGATCCAAACTCATTTTTGAAGAAATTTTCTCAAAATGGCATGTAAATTCTCAGAAAAATTCCCTTTTGTAAATCTTTTTGCAAAAACACAAAAAAATAATTAGTTTTAACCTTTGTTTTCTCACAAACTTTAGGATTTTATTCTAAAAATACAAAAAAATTGAAAAAAAAAAACCAAAGACCAAAAAAAAAAAATTGGGAAAAATTACAAGAAAGCGAAGGATTCTTAAGCCTTTTTCCAAAAAAAACTCATTTCCCAACCATTTTTGCAAAAATTTCTTAAAAGGAGTCCTCTTATTGGAAAATGAGAAATTCTACAACGGAATCCTCCTGCACCTTCTTCCCCTCCTCTTTCCACCCTCCATCTTCAAACCGCATGCCCTCTTTTCCACCATCAATCCTTAACAGATTTCACCCTCTCGAGCCTTCCATTCTTCCTTTAAGAAGAGGCCTCCAGACTTCGTAGAGGGATCCGATCTTGATCTCTCCATAGCGCATCTGTTTACCTTTTCCCGTTTACGCTCCCCTTTTCTTCACTTGAGTTCTGAAGAAGGCTTGCAGTTGAAATCTCATTCGAACTACTTTCAAGCTCCAGAATATCTATAGAGCCACGATCAATTAATCCCTCAGCAAACCAGTAAGAGCTACTCCTCCCTTCTTTGCTTTTTGTTTCCCCTTTTTTTTTATTTATTTTTTTTTTCTCTCTCTTTCTTCTTTTCTCCTTTCTTTTCTGTGGATTTCCTTAGTTTTCATCATTCGGCATTTCGTTAAAAGCACTCTGGGTGGTAATTGATTTGCTGATAGCAAAACCAATCCACATATATGTGCGATATTCAATGGAACAGACATGTTCCGACATTCCCTTTTTTTTTTTTTCTTTCTTTCATTTTGTTGCTGGTTTTTTTTTTTTTTTTCTCTTTGCTTTGAACATCGGCTGCATGATTAGATTCAAGCAGTTATTTATCATTTCCCGGAATCAGTAATATATTTTCAGTTTCCTTTAACTATTGCCGGCATCTGTTCTTTAATCATCATTTTCTATGTTCTGTTTATAACATTATAATCGTGTTGGTTTTGATTTTCATTATGTATCTTTGATTTTCGCAATTAAATTCCTGCATCTAATCTTCCATTCCATTTCCTTCCAGCGTATCATAGGTCATCCCCATTTTCTGGTTTTATGCATTCAATTCATTTTGATTTTGTTTATCTGTTGGCCTATGTTTCCGGTTATGTTTTTTTTTCCTTTTCTCTTTCATCTTAGTTGTCTGGAGCGATAACCATTTATATCCATTTTGATTTACCATGATTGGTCGATATTCATCTCTTATCGACTGCCTGTTAATTCCATTTCCCTTTTAGTCTGTGCTCCTTGCTTCTTTTTTTTTTTTTTCCCCTTAAATTCCACATAGATACTTCTGTACATTGCATCAAAGCATGGATGTGCTTAGACGTGTTGATCCCTATGCGTTAAGCTTGGATTCTAAGGGAAGAACATGACTACCGGCTAAGGACCTTCAGAAGGCTTTCAAGGATTCGAGATTCGTCCATCTTGACACAGATAACTGCCGCTGGGATCAAGTGCATCCTCTGCACCATCCAGTATCGATAATTCATCTCAAACAGGGGATTCTATTTTATTTGTTGCAATTCTCTCAATGTACTATGATCGTTTTGTTTACCTGATTTTTTTTTCTCTTTTTCACAGTTTTATATTCTTCTCCTTGACTTCGGGTATGATCGTTGGCTTTGAGGATCATCTAGGACTATCATCCGATTCAGTATTTCTCTTGTATTTGCCTCAGCTTTCTAATTCTATTTTGATAATTGATTGACGTTTTAACTTTTAATTCTTATTTTGTTCTCTGGTTATTTGCCGTGATTAATTTCCTGTTTTTTCCCTTTGATCTATCTCCTAGCATTTGATTTTCTAGTTTTAATAAACATCAGATGACATTCGTTCACTGCATTTAGTTTGTATCTTCCCTATTTCACGTTCTCCAGTTTCTGATATATGCTTTCATGTGGTGGTGTCCTGTATCATCATATTAAACAAGAATCTACATACCCATTAGGTGAGGTAAGAGTCAGCATCACCTTATGTGATAAGCTTGAATTAGAATATTTGAGATGGTTGCTGCGATCTGACTGTCAAGATTAACAAAATCCATTATAGTCTTTGGTCTTACTATCCCTTTCGAATGTTACGTCAGTTTTTCAGCATAGAAGCATTCAAATCATCCATAAACACCCCAGCAACACCATTATTAACTTGACAAGCTCTCCTAGAGACATCTCCACTGGTTGGGATAAAGCCCCTCAAAATCCGTAGAATGAACTTAGAGATCGTTATGGAAAAGTAGATTGGCCATATTATATTTATCCTCCTGTAAAATTCTAATATCCTGTTGTGCTGAATTCAAATGAGATTCACATTGGGTTCGGTTCTTTCACTCTGATTTAGTATAAAAAAAAAAAAAAATAGTATAACTGCTGAAGGTGTAACCTTATATGTCTTGTGCCACATAGAATTTCCCTTCGATGGCCAACTCACGTTTTCAAGGGTATTGGCTCAAGGTATTATAGTTAAGGTTTTTAGTAAGATGATCAACAAAGTCTTTCTCCAAGGTTCATAAATTGTTGGATGGTGTTCGGTAGGTCGATGCTGAAAGTGATAAAACATCATTTCCACTAACATTTTGTAAAAAGAAAAAGATGCTATCAGTTGATGTGAAGGCAACATCCTTCATTGCTGTGTGTTCATATTTTGCTTCCCTTCCCACACTATGGTGCTGTACACATCCCTTTTTTTAGTATGGCGCAGAAGTTACATTACCTGTCATGGTAAAATTTTGGGCAACTTGGCTTGTGGGTTGCTGATAATAAAGGGTATCTATAAGCAACAGAAGGATCTCCAGAGAAGAGTGCAGCCAGACTCATCTGCTTATTTGTCGCTTGTAGTAGATGCCATTCTCAATAGTGAATACGTTGGGATTGGTTGCTTAGCATATTATATCTCTTATTTACTTGCACTACACCTATTGCACTCATCTGTGTATAATTCCAGCACATACCACTCTGCACTATCCACCTGCAACAGCACAAGCTCCACTCCATGAGTCACTGATCCATTTGCTAACGGGTGATTGCAAAGATTACCACCTGCTGGGATGCTTATTCTAGCTACCACATGTCCACCCATGAACAACAGTAAAATCCCTATTTGCTAGATGTATCTTCCAGCATGTGTACCTACAGTAGGTATGTTTATTGAGTCCATCACATAAACTCCACTAAAGGTGCTGTTACACTTGCCAACAACCATCTTCTACCCTGTATATAGCTGATGTACATCAATTACCCGCCCCTCGGATTTGCAGCAACACTTTGCTGCAAGATACATACACAGCCACCTGTTGGAATCAAGCATATACTGTGGTACCACCACCTCACAGTATTCTTCCCCCACTGCCTTTAGATACTGCTACAGCCCTCACTTCACTCTTTGCCCCATAATCAGCTCTCACTACACTTCATTTCAATACCTTCACTCCATATACATCTGCCACTCACCTACTTTATATCAATATTATATATATATATATATATAACACATTTGGTTATCCTTCCATACTTTAGATCATCCATGTCGTTTCATTAGGAGTTAAGCACAAGGTAGGTATATGAGTGTCCCATCGCTTAAATCCATGTGATATATGCCATTTCTCTTTCATTTTCCATACTAACCAAGTGTTTTGCAGGGAATATGTGGAAAATATCATTATTTAGAGTTGTAAATTCAATTTCGTGTATTGTAATAGCTAGATATTAACGAGAACTCTACATTTCTTGTTTTAGATAGAATGAATGAGCATTGTAAATATCATGAATTACTTGTTCTTCATGCATTTTTTTTTTATTATTTCTCAAAATCTCACATTGGTGAAACACGAATGGCACGTACATCATTTCATAAAAGGTAAGTTAATTCTAAGTTGATGATTTATACCAACGGCCATAGTCGGGGTGTAAACAAGACTTAGTATTCTTATCTTTTATGAAATAACACTGGATCCACACTGGATCCTCTTTCAAAAAATCATCATATTCTTCAAATATTTTACCTTTTATCAGAGTTTAACTTAGAATTAATTCAATATATATACCAATGGCCATAGTCAGGGTATATTGAGAGTTAATTACATTCTAAACTCTATAAAAGCACAAAAATGTGTTTCATTCTTTACTAGAATTTTAATATAGATTACTATATAATACATTCAATGACCATAGTCAAGGATGTATTATATTTTCAATCTTATTTTAATTCATTTAAAGAATGAAATAGCTTTTCAAAGTCCAATCTCAAATTTATTCAAATTCATTCATCATGTAGGGTAAAATTGCATCATATTTTTCAAAATTATTTCAAAAACCCAAGTGATTTCGAACATCTTTTCTATTTTCCAAACCTATCTCAAATTTCAAAAGTCCAATTTGACTTTGAAATTTCGAAATTATTTCATATTCAAACTTCAAATTTCCAAACTCAAAATTCAAAACTCAATATCAAAGTTCAATTCAACTTTGAAGTTTCTAAAGTCATCTTCTGATTCTAAACCCAGTTTTTTTCTCTTCGAAGTTTTAAATCAAAGTTGAGATTGACTTTGAATCTCAAACCTTCTCAAGTTCAAATCTGGATCTTCAAAACCCCAGATCATCTTTAAAAGTCCTATTTTTGACTTCTCAAAACTCAAATCCAAAATCAAATCCTAGTCTCAAACTTGGATCCAGATTTCCAAGTATAAACTCCATTCTACTTTGGATCTCCAATTACAGATCCAAAATCCATTTAGGATCCAGATCCTCATCCCATTGGATCTCAGATTCAGATCCAAAATCCAACTCTTAGGATCCAGAATCCAATTCTACCATCGAATCTCAGATTCAGATCCAAATCCATTCTAGGATCCAGAACCCAATTCTATTTTGGATCTCAAACTTCAGATCCAATTCCATCTTAGGATCCAGAGTCCAACCCTATCCCGGATCTCAGATTTCAGATCCAAATACCTTCTTGGATTCCACATCTTGAATCTAATTCCATTCAAAATTCCAAGTCCAAATTCCACTTTGAATTCCAATTCTCAAAGCCAGTCTCATTTTTTTTCATTCAAACCAAAGTTCCTATTTCAGATCTTAAATCCAAAAATCAACTCAAAACTCTATTCAGAATTCAGAATTTGGATTCGGATTTCATCTTGAAAATCCAACTGTTCCAAGTCCCATTCCTCAATTCCTTTAGATCCCCCACATTTCCTTCTAACTTCAAAAACTTCAAAGTTAGAATTCAATTCCATTCCAAAGTTCAAACTTCCAAATTCAAAGACCATTTATGACTTTGAAATTTTCTTTCCTTCAGTTTTAAGATCATTTCTCTCAAAGATCCAAATTCATTTTCCTAAGCTCTGATTATTCTAAAAACTTAGAACTTCAAATCTTAAGTTCTAAGTTAGAAAACATTTCTTCACTTTATCTGATTCACTTGGAAATTCTTCAAAATATTTTCAAAAAGAGCATACATCTTTGCATTTGCACAAGCATGATTCATTGTGCATTTTAGACTTAGGATAAATACTTAGATAAATTCATTGCAAAGCAAAAAGGCATAAAATTCGACCCTTGGTTCGATTACCCCTGGTAAAGGCGCCAGGAACGGTCGAACCTCGTACCGACGAGCGGATCCCGTCTCCCAGTTTTCCCGCAAATATTTCAAAACGGAGGTGAGTTATTTCAAATATTTTCAAAATTAAGGTCAAGTGAGACCCGCAAAAGAGTTCCTCTTCTCTTCTCTTCTTTCTTTTCTCTTCTCTCTTTCTTTCCGTTCTTTTATCTTTTCTCCCTTCAAAAAGGAGGAAAATAAGAGGTTGGAAGGGAAAAGAGAAGGAAGAGAGAGAATATTACGAGAGGAAAAATTTTGCGATGATCACAGATTTGGCGACCGTGATGGGACTCGTCTTCGTCTGGTCGAATTTAATGCCTTTTCTTCTTTGCTTTGATATTATCTAAGTCTTTATTCTTCATATGTCAGCTTCATTTCCATGCAAACCTTAGGAGCCTAGACGCTGTCCTAAGCTGACATCATGGCATATAAGATCTAAGTATGGTTTGGTAGGACCATATTGAGGAGATTATTCCATGCTCACATTAGACTTAGGTTTTAAATACAACTCTCCTCAATTCTAGGGATTGAATGTAAAAACAATGTATGCAAGTGTATGCTTCTCTTCATTTTAATCTCTATCTCTTTAGGACTTGCATTAGAGCCATCTGATTTCTTGCATGTTGAGCATATTTTGAAAACCTCCTTACCTATATTGTCCCGGTCTTCACGTTGCTGGGCTGTCTCACTGAACCATAGTTTGGGAGAGAGCCTCACAACTGGACCACTTATTTGGGTTCGCGCCCCCCTACCACGTACATAAGGGCCATAGTCCGAGGTATATCGGTAGGTGCTCAAGGATGTTGGGAAGCCATTACCTTAGAACCGAAGGAATATTTCTATGCCACGTACTTCGAGCTTCGGCTTGAGTATATCGGCGTGTCTTGATTGGAATCAGATGATTTGAACCCTAGAGTTAGGATTAAGGTCCTACAAGCCATTTCAAAAATTGCATTTAGAGTCAGCCTCTAGGGATTGCTGTTTGTACATCCTTGTTTGTATATTTATGATTGTATGATATTTTATATTCCCTATATTTTCCAAAACCCTGGGTATATATTATTCAAGATTTCCTCCTTGTTTTAAAACCCAGGTGTATTTTCCTTTTCTTCTCTTAAATTTCTTCTAATTCTTTTGATCCTGCCTGCAATTCTTCAAAAAATTTCTTTTCTATATTCCATTCCCTACCTTCATTTACAATAAAACATCTTTTTGTCAGGATATGTCCGTTTCAAAATTTATCTTTATTCACATTTTACTTGTCTATCCTTTTCCAGAAAAACAAATGCGGTTGTCGCAAATTTTGGTGACAACCCAATCCCTCGTAATGGGATGTTTTCATTTTATGATTTCCTCCTTTATTAAAATTTCTTCCTGGATCCTCTCTAAAAAGACCCATTTATGCTCTACAGAGAGTATCAGCGTTATCAGTTGAGACAGGCAAAGCTCAGGAGATTACACTGCTCTAACATCCCAGTTATAAGCAGAAAGAGTAAGGAATGGATTCTCAAAAGTTTGTCAAAAGAGGGGTTCAGGACAGCAAAAGTGAGATCGATCCTGCGATATATCAATTATTCAAAAAGATGATGGTGGAGATATTATCTGAACAAGCTGAAGCCAATTGCGGAAAAGCTCCCGAAGAAGGAAAGACACCTGTCGCCTTCCCTCTGACTGAACACAGCCATATCAGTGCAGAAAACTCTAAAGCCAGCAGGATCATCCATCAAGGCAACCAGGGCAGCTACTTGGGAGAACACAAAAGCCAGATTGGGAAATATTGTGAAAACCATAATAGACCTCTTAAATACAGTCCTCAGCAGAAAGGCAAGAAGCAGGAAGAACCAAAGCGCAAGGATTGGAGCAAGGATCGAGATTTCACTCCTTTAGATCAACCGCTCGACACAATCCTCGAATATATGATGGCCAACGGATTACTCAGGCTCCCAAAAGCCGCCAACCCTTCCACAGTCATGGGAAAATATATAGACCAGTTCTGCAGATACCATCAAGTAACAGGGCATGACACTGAGCATTGCTTCATCTTCAAGAATATCGTTCAGGATTGCCTCGATAAGAATCTCTTTGTCAAAAACGAAGGAGAAAAGCATCCAGATCTCCTGAACATGCAAGCTCAGTCCAGCTACCAGGCAAGGGTCAGTGTTCAGCAGAAGTCAAACAAGCCGAAGAAAGCAAAGCATGAAGGCTGGGGTTATGATCGTCAGTTTACCCCTCTAGGTCAGCCGATTGAAGAAGTTCTCCAATATCTGCTCGAGAAAGAAATGATCAAGCTCCCAAAGCAGGATGATCCCTCTGTCACCAAGGGGAAATGGAAAGATTGCTTCTGCAAGTTTCATCGAGCAAGGGGGCATGACACGGAGCGCTGCTTCGTCCTCAAAAACATTGTGCAGGATTACATTGATAAAGAGCTTCTGGTACTAGAGGAAGGAGAAAAGCAGCCTGCAGTTTCAGCCGGACCTTTTTCAGACCAACCAGAGAATTGAGAATGTCAAGAATTTTTCGCTTTCATCCCTTTCTGTCAGTCGCTTTGTAGGGGCAAGTCAGCCAAGTTTTTGTGACTTCTTTCTAGTTAAAATACTTGTAAATATTCAGTTCTGTCATCAACTTTTGCTTATCAATGAAATGTCGATTTTCTTTATATCTTTGATATTCAATACTTTCTTCCTTTTGCTATTTCTTTTTCAAAATTTGGGACAATCCTGACATCATTCATGAGAGAAATGATATTACCTATGAGGGTCTTTCAAAAATCATGAAAATTTTAGTTCATATATTTTATTACAATCTCATTCAAAGATCAACCCTTGTGTTGATCATATTTTCAAAAAAATTGACTTTGAATCATTACATTCAAAGATCAACCCTTGTGTTGATCATATTTTCTAAAAATTGGTTTCAAATCATTACATTCAAAGATCAACCCTTGTGTTGATCATATTTTCTAAAATTTAATTTCGAACCATTACATTCAAAGATCAACCCTTGCGTTGATCATATTTTCTGAAAATTGATTTCAAATTATTGCATTTAAAAGATCAACCCTTGCGTTGATCATATTTTCCAAAAATTGACTTTGAATCATTACATTCAAAGATCAATCCTTGTGTTGATCATATTTTCTAAAAAATTGGTTTCAAACCATTGCATTCAAAGATCAACCCCTGTGTTGATCATATTTTCTAAATCATTGCATTCCAATATCAACCCTCGGGTCGATCATATTTTCTACAAATTGATTTTCAAATCATTGCTTCAAAAGATTAACCCTCATGATGATCTTTCATGAATGATCCCCTTTCAAAAGATCAGCTCTCGCGGAAAATCTTTCTTTCCAAAGACGATTTTTCTCATATTCTTCTCTCATTTTAAAAGATCCCACATGCAGGCAGGATTAAATTCTTTTCTCAAACTTCTATCAACCTTTTGTTTATCCATTTTTATCAGTTTTATCAATTTTTTATTATTATTTATCCATTTTATTAATTCTCCTTGATTCTTATTTTCAAAAATTACCCTTTCAGGTTAAGCGATAAACCTGATGCCTCTTTCCCATGAGGTATTTCTTTTCCTTCTTTTTATTTTCTTTCTCCTCCCCTTCAGGTTAAGGGATAAACCTGAAACCTCATCCTACGAGGTCCTTCTTTCTTCAGGAGAAGGGATAATCCTAAAAACCTCTCATAGGAGCAACAATGCTACCTGTGAGAATTCTTTCCATAAAATTTCCTTGATTCTTCTCTTTTGTCAAATCTTCCCATCAATTTCTATCTCTTCACATTTGTTCTTTTAAATTTTATTTCCTCTCCAATCAAGATAAGGGGGCAATCAGATCATTCAGTCCCCTAAATGGTCATTCTCAATCCTAGGTCCGGTCCTCGCATTGGCAAATTTCCAAAAACTCAATCTCTTGTCAAAAACCCGAGTTTTCACTCGGGCTTCTCCCTTTATTCTTTCGTTCGAAGTTCTGAGTTCCGACCAGGACTTCCTTCTGAATCCAATCCTCGCATTGAAAATCCTTCATTCCTTTGGAAATCCGAGTTCCAGCTCGGGTTTTTCTTCTATTATTTTCAGTCGAAGTTCCGAGTTCCGACTCGGACTTCCTTTTGAATCCAATCCTCGCATTGGAAATCCTTCATCCCTTTGGAAATCCGAGTTCCAGCTCGGGTTCTCCTTTTGTTATTTTCAGTCGAAGTTCTGAGTTCCGACCAGGACTTCCTTCTGAATCCAATCCTCGCATTGGAAATCCTTCATTCCTTTGGAAATCCGAGTTCCAGCTCGGGTTTTTCTTCTATTATTTTCAGTCGAAGTTCCGAGTTTCGACTCGGACTTCCTTTTGAATCCAATCCTCGCATTGGAAATCCTTCATCCCTTTGGAAATCCGAGTTCCAGCTCGGGTTCTCCTTCTATTATTTTCAGTCGAAGTTCTGAGTTCCGACCAGGACTTCCTTCTGAATCCAATCCTCGCATTGGAAATCCTTCATTCCTTTGGAAATCTGAGTTCCAGCTCGGGTTTTTCTTCTATTATTTTCAGTCGAAGTTCTGAGTTCCGACCAGGACTTCCTTTTGAATCCAATCCTCGCATTGGAAATTCATCATTTCTTCTACCCCTTCAGGTTAAGGGATAAACCTGATGCCTCCTGCTAACGAGATATTTCCTTCCTTCCTTCCCCCGTTCAGGATAAGGGGATAAAATCCTGAATCATCTCCTAAAAACTCATTTTGAAAATCTAGCTCATCTTTACAACCCAGTCCTCGCACTAGGGTATTTCCCAAAATCTTCAAACATATATTGAGCTCATTTGGAGGACTCGGTCCTCGCACCAATAACTTTCTACATTTCAATATTTTGATCAAAATTCTTTCTTCTACCAAAATTCAAGTTCTGATTTGAAATCTCCCAAAAGCTGATGTATTTCAAACGTCCCAGTTTTTTTACTGGTCAGGTATTTCAAACGTCCCAGTTTTTACTGGTCAGGTATTTCAAACGTCCCGGTTTTTTTTACTGGTCAGGTATTTCAAACATCCCAGTTTTTACTGGTCAGGCATTTCCGCAAAAGATCCAACAACTTGTTGGTCATATATTTCAAACGTTCCAGCTTCCCGCTGGTCAGGTATTTCAAACGTCCCAGCTTTTGCTGGTCAGGTATTTCAAAAGATCCAACACTCGTTGGACATGTATCTCAAACGTTCCAGCTTCTTGCTGGTCAGGTATTTCAAACGTTCCAGCTTTTTGCTGGTCAGGTATTTCTAAAAGATCCAACACTTGTTGGTCATATATTTCAAAAGTTCCAGCTTCTCGCTGATCAGGTATTTAAAACGTCCCGGCTTTTGCTGGTCAGGTATTTCAAAAGGTCCAACACTCGTTGGGCCTATATTTCAAACGTTCCAGCTTCTTGCTGGTCAGGTATTTCAAACGTTCCAGCTTTTGTTGGTCAGATCCAACACTCGTTGGTTACGCATTTCAAACGTTCCAGCTTCCCGCTGGTCAGGTATTTCAAACGTCCCAGCTTTTGCTGGTCAGGTATTTCAAAAGATCCAACACTCGTTGGACATGTATCTCAAACGTTCCAGCTTCTTGCTGGTCAGGTATTTCAAACGTTCCAGCTTTTTGCTGGTCAGGTATTTCTAAAAGATCCAACACTCGTTGGTCATATATTTCAAAAGTTCCAGCTTCTCGCTGGTCAGGTATTTAAAACGTCCCGGCTTTTGCTGGTCAGGTATTTCAAAAGGTCCAACACTCGTTGGGCCTATATTTCAAACGTTCCAGCTTCTTGCTGGTCAGGTATTTCAAACGTTCCAGCTTTTGCTGGTCAGATCCAACACTCGTTGGTTACGCATTTCAAACGTTCCAGCTTCCCGCTGGTCAGGTATTTCAAACGTCCCAGCTTTTGCTGGTCAGGTATTTCAAAAGATCCAACACTCGTTGGACATGTATCTCAAACGTTCCAGCTTCTTGCTGGTCAGGTATTTCAAACGTTCCAACTTTTTGCTGGTCAGGTATTTCTAAAAGATCCAACACTCGTTGGTCATATATATCAAAAGTTCCAGCTTCTCGCTGGTCAGGTATTTAAAACGTCCCGGCTTTTGCTGGTCAGGTATTTCAAAAGGTCCAACACTCGTTGGGCCTATATTTCAAAAGTTCCAGCTTCTTGCTGGTCAGGTATTTCAAACGTTCTAGCTTTTGCTGGTCAGATCCAACACTCGTTGGTTACGCATTTCAAACATTCCAGCTTCTTGCTGGTCAGGTATTTCAAACGTTTCAGCTTTTGCTGGTGAGGTATTTCAAAAGATCCAACACTCGTTGGGTGTGTATTTCAAAATGTTCCAGCTTCTCGCTGGTCAGGTATTTCAAACGTTCCAGCTTTCACTGGTCAGGTATTTCCAAAAAAGATCCAACACTCGTTGGTTATGTATTTCAAACGTTCCAGCTTTTTCGCTGGTCAGGTATTTCAAACGTTCTAGCTTTTCGCTGGTCACGCATTTCAAACGTTTCAGCTTTGCTGGTCATGTATTCCCAAAAAAGAACTCAGCTTTTGGTCGTGTATTTTCAAAAGACCCAGCTCTCGCTGGTCATATATTTCAAAAAGTCCCAGCTCACAATTTTCGAGCTCCCAAATCAACCTATTTTCCATAAATCAAACCTTCAGGGTGCGATTCCTCCATTCTCTCATTTCCAAACCTTCGAGTTTCAATCTCTCAAATATGTCATTTCCTAATCTTCAAATCTCTCAAGATTATCAATTCTCCAACCTCTGGGTACAATATTTTCAAAAATTCACCATTTTCTCAACCCTCGGGTTATAATCTCCCAATTTCGATCATTCTCAATCTTTTTATTAAAACCCAGTTTTTCATAACCATTCGTGTATTTCCCAAAAGGCCCAACACTCGTTGGTCATGTATTTCCAAAATGTTCCAGCATTATTGTTGGTCATGTATTTTAAACGTTCCAGTTTTACTGGTCAGGTATTTCAAAAGGTTCCAGCTTCTCGCTGGTCGCGTATTTCAAAGGTTCCAGCTTTCGCTGGACAGGTATTTCAAAAAGATCTCAACAGCTATTTGTCATGTATTCCAAAAGGTTCCAGCTTCTCGCTGGTTGCGTATTTCAAAGGTTCCAGCTTTCGCTGGACAGGTATTTCAAAAAGATCTCAACAGCTATTTGTCATGTATTCCAAAAGGTTCCAACTTTTGCTGGTCATGTATCCCGAAAAGGTTCCAGCTTCCGCTGGTCACGTATTTCCAAGGTTCCAGCTTTCGCTGGTCATGTATTTCAAAAGTCCCGGCTTTTTGCTGGTCATGTATTTCCAAAATCGAAGATATAACTTAAGGTCTCATCAAAATCTATATTGAGTGATTATTTCACAAAAGAATTCGTGAAAACGTTGCCAATTTGCTAAAAGCATTTGTTGATTCTAAAAATCTGACTACACAAAAAAAGAAGTTCCTCAGATTACCTCTAGTATTTCTTTCCAAAAAGGTGAAACTTTTTGCGAAAAGAGGTAAAATTCAGACCTTTTCCTGTTGATCAACTAAAAGGATGTAAGAAATGTCCTCAATATGATTAATGAGAGAAATCTTCAATGATATTGAAAAACCAGAAGCGAATTGATATTGACCTTGGTTATGGCGCATGTTTTAAAATAAACTTTCTGGCAATTAGGCAGTGGAGATATCTGGAGCTATAAAAAGAATCCACTCAACCCATATCCTCTCAATGTTGCAATCAAATATCCGCAAAAGGGATCTCTCAATTGTCGTCAAGATGAAGGCGAATTAAACGAGTGGACCCCCGGGGCCAAAGAAGATTCGAAACATCTCCAAGATGACGGAGTTTGTGACGGATCCTTCCAGGGAAAGTTCAGATCACCGTCAAGATGAAGGCGAGTGTGATGAACCTACCGACAAACCCTAAAAGATATTTGATTTCTGCTATCATCTAAAACCTTTTGAGCCAGTATCATCAATAGAATCCCTGAGATAAAAGAAGGATCGGAGCATCTCCAAGATGAAGGAGTTTGTGACGTACCCTTCCCTGAAAAAAGAGAGAAAAGTCAGGACATCCAAATGAAGGATGATGTGAAAAATCGAGAAAGCCTAATGACTCAAAAGAGTGCAAAAAGATCATCGTGGGAAAACACCCAGATATCAAACTGCCGAAGCTGCCAGAAGTCATCTTTTCTCATGCAAAATTCTTTTATCAATATCTCTTCATTTCCTGCTTTTATGAAATTAAGAATATTTCTTTTATTCTCATATCAGGGAAATGGATAGCATCCTTGAAGAAAATCATCAGCGCTAATCTTTTGAATTTGACTCTTAAAGCCGAGGAGTTAACCTCATTGGAGGGGATACTCTAGGTAAAAGAGGGAATATCTTTGCACATACATGCACATTTAGAAACATTTGAATCTACTATGATTTTATCTTATTGGCAGAATTTTCTAGCTATTCCAAAAATAAAATAAACATTCAATATCCATTTTGATGCAACTTAGCGTTGTCTATATCTTCCAGAAGAGTTGCCTCATTCAGTTGAAGTATCTCTTCCTGTCCCATCGCGGTTTCTTCAGTCAAGGATTCCGTATGGCGTTGACCCACTCAGGATAAGGGTAAAGCCTGAACCATTTGCGAAAGATTCATTTACTTCAAAAGTTGTTTCAGTCTCAGCAATGAGACACGCCATTTCTTCCCCTTTTCGAAGCTTTAGGGACTCTATATTTCCTCCTTTCGCAAAAACCCCTCTCGGATTTGTTCGTCCAAAATTCCGAAGGTCCCATCGTGGTTTCTCCATTTTGAGAAATCCGTATGGTAGATTTCTTATTTAGGTTAAGAGTTAACCCGGAACCTCGCTTCGCGAGGTATCTTCCTTGCAGGTTTGGGTTAAACATGAGTCTCGTTCCAACAAGATTCCTCGTTTGGACGAGATGATTTCTTCCAGTCCCATCATGGCTCCTCCCATCAAGAAATCCATGCTTTGTATATCCATCGAGGATAGAATCCCGCTTGAGCTTCATTTCACAAGGCCTTTTCCAAAATGTCCCATCAAGGTACTCATGTATTCCTTTCCTCATTTCCAAATTCATTTTTCATATATCTTCGTCCCATCCAGGTTAAGGGCTAAACCTGAATCATTCCACAAAGAGTATCTTGTCTCACCCATGAGACCGGATCAAAATTTTCATTTCCCACCATTTCAGAATTTCCATCTAAAGTCCCATCACGATTTCCTCATTCTCTACTCAATCATATCATCTCAAGGACTTCGTCTCCCCAAAACCATGCAGGATAAGGTTTGAAGCCTGAAAAGCCATATTTTCAAAATTAATTTTTCCACACCCAGTTTAGACCTGCTGACTGGGGCATTTTTCAAAATTTGGAGTGTTGTCTTTGCCACTAAGCTCGGCTTTCAACCGGCTTAGTAGCAAAGAGGGGCATCTGTGAACACCCCAAAATTTTCAAAAAGACCTTTTTGCCCCTAATTCCATCTTCTGAGAAGGTCGAAGTGATTTCAAAACTAAATTTCAGTCTTTCTTCAGATTTTTGGATCGAATTCCACATTGATATATTCAAAATCAATTCCGGATCCGAATCCAGTACTTTAAATTCATATTTTCTCAAAATTCGGATCCAAACTCATTTTTGAAGAAATTTTCTCAAAATGGCATGTAAATTCTCAGAAAAATTCCCTTTTGTAAATCTTTTTGCAAAAACACAAAAAAATAATTAGTTTTAACCTTTGTTTTCTCACAAACTTTAGGATTTTATTCTAAAAATACAAAAAAATTGAAAAAAAAAAAACCAAAGACCAAAAAAAAAAAATTGGGAAAAATTACAAGAAAGCGAAGGATTCTTAAGCCTTTTTCCAAAAAAACTCATTTCCCAACCATTTTTGCAAAAATTTCTTAAAAGGAGTCCTCTTATTGGAAAATGAGAAATTCTACAACGGAATCCTCCTGCGCCTTCTTCCCCTCCTCTTTCCACCCTCCATCTTCAAACCGCATGCCCTCTTTTCCACCATCAATCCTTAACAGATTTCACCCTCTCGAGCCTTCCATTCTTCCTTTAAGAAGAGGCCTCCAGACTTCGTAGAGGGATCCGATCTTGATCTCTCCATAGCGCATCTGTTTACCTTTTCCCGTTTACGCTCCCCTTTTCTTCACTTGAGTTCTGAAGAAGGCTTGCAGTTGAAATCTCATTCGAACTACTTTCAAGCTCCAGAATATCTATAGAGCCACGATCAATTAATCCCTCAGCAAACCAGTAAGAGCTACTCCTCCCTTCTTTGCTTTTTGTTTCCCCTTTTTATTTATTTATTTTTTTTTCTCTCTCTTTCTTCTTTTCTCCTTTCTTTTCTGTGGATTTCCTTAGTTTTCATCATTCGACATTTCGTTAAAAGCACTCTGGGTGGTAATTGATCTGCTGATAGCAAAACCAATCCACATATATGTGCGATATTCAATGGAACAGACATGTTCCGACATTCCCTTTTTTTTTTTTCTTTCTTTCATTTTGTTGCTGGTTTTTTTTTTTTTTTTTCTCTTTGCTTTGAACATCGGCTGCATGATTAGATTCAAGCAGTTATTTATAATTTCCCGGAATCAGTAATATATTTTCAGTTTCCTTTAACTATTGCCGGCATCTGTTCTTTAATCATCATTTTCTATGTTCTGTTTATAACATTATAATCGTGTTGGTTTTGATTTTCATTATGTATCTTTGATTTTCGCAATTAAATTCCTGCATCTAATCTTCCATTCCATTTCCTTCCAGCGTATCATAGGTCATCCCCATTTTCTGGTTTTATGCATTCAATTCATTTTGATTTTGTTTATCTGTTGGCCTATGTTTCCGGTTATGTTTTTTTTTTTTTTTCCTTTTCTCTTTCATCTTAGTTGTCTGGAGGGATAACCTTTTATATCCATTTTGATTTACCATGATTGGTCGATATTCATCTCTTATCGACTGCCTGTTAATTCCATTTCCCTTTTAGTCTGTGCTCCTTGCTTTTTTTTTTTTTTTTCCCCCTTAAATTCCACATAGATACTTCTGTACATTGCATCAAAGCATGGATGTGCTTAGACGTGTTGATCCCTATGCGTTAAGCTTGGATTCTAAGGGAAAAACATGACTACCGGCTAAGGACCTTCAGAAGGCTTTCAAGGATTCGAGATTCGTCCATCTTGACACAGATAACTGCCGCTGGGATCAAGTGCATCCTCTGCACCATCCAGTATCGATAATTCATCTCAAACAGGGGATTCTATTTTATTTGTTGCAATTCTCTCAATGTACTATGATCGTTTTGTTTACCTGATTTTTTTTTCTCTTTTTCACAGTTTTATATTCTTCTCCTTGACTTCGGGTATGATCGTTGGCTTTGAGGATCATCTAGGACTATCATCCGATTCAGTATTTCTCTTGTATTTGCCTCAGCTTTGTAATTCTATTTTGATAATTGATTGACGTTTTAACTTTTAATTCTTATTTTGTTCTCTGGTTATTTGCCGTGATTAATTTCCTGTTTTTTCCCTTTGATCTATCTCCTAGCATTTGATTTTCTAGTTTTAATAAACATCAGATGACATTCGTTCACTGCATTTAGTTTGTATCTTCCCTATTTCACGTTCTCCAGTTTCTGATATATGCTTTCATGTGGTGGTGTCCTGTATCATCATATTAAACAAGAATCTACATACCCATTAGGTGAGGTAAGAGTCAGCATCACCTTATGTGATAAGCTTGAATTAGAATATTTGAGATGGTTGCTGCGATCTGACTGTCAAGATTAACAAAATCCATTATAGTCTTTGGTCTTACTATCCCTTTCGAATGTTACGTCAGTTTTTCAGCATAGAAGCATTCAAATCATCCATAAACACCCCAGCAACACCATTATTAACTTGACAAGCTCTCCTAGAGACATCTCCACTGGTTGGGATAAAGCCCCTCAAAATCCGTAGAATGAACTTAGAGATCGTTATGGAAAAGTAGATTGGCCATATTATATTTATCCTCCTGTAAAATTCTAATATCCTGTTGTGCTGAATTCAAATGAGATTCACATTGTGTTCGGTTCTTTCACTCTGATTTAGTATAAAAAAAAATAGTATAACTGCTGAAGGTGTAACCTTATATGTCTTGTGCCACATAGAATTTCCCTTCGATGGCCAACTCACGTTTTCAAGGGTATTGGCTCAAGGTATTATAGTTAAGGTTTTTAGTAAGATGATCAACAAAGTCTTTCTCCAAGGTTCATAAATTGTTGGATGGTGTTCGGTAGGTCGATGCTGAAAGTGATAAAACATCATTTCCACTAACATTTTGTAAAAAGAAAAAGATGCTATCAGTTGATGTGAAGGCAACATCCTTCATTGCTGTGTGTTCATATTTTGCTTCCCTTCCCACACTATGGTGCTGTACACATCCCTTTTTTTAGTCTGGCGCAGATATTACATTACCTGTCATGGTAAAATTTTGGGCAACTTGGCTTGTGGGTTGCTGATAATAAAGGGTATCTATAAGCAACAGAAGGATCTCCAGAGAAGAGTGCAGCCAGACTCATCTGCTTATTTGTCGCTTGTAGTAGATGCCATTCTCAATAGTGAATACGTTGGGATTGGTTGCTTAGCATATTATATCTCTTATTTACTTGCACTACACCTATTGCACTCATCTGTGTATAATTCCAGCACATACCACTCTGCACTATCCACCTGCAACAGCACAAGCTCCACTCCATGAGTCACTGATCCATTTGCTAACGGGTGATTGCAAAGATTACCACCTGCTGGGATGCTTATTCTAGCTACCACATGTCCACCCATGAACAACAGTAAAATCCCTATTTGCTAGATGTATCTTCCAGCATGTGTACCTACAGTAGGTATGTTTATTGAGTCCATCACATAAACTCCACTAAAGGTGCTGTTACACTTGCCAACAACCATCTTCTACCCTGTATATAGCTGATGTACATCAATTACCCGCCCCTCGGATTTGCAGCAACACTTTGCTGCAAGATACATACACAGCCACCTGTTGGAATCAAGCATATACTGTGGTACCACCACCTCACAGTATTCTTCCCCCACTGCCTTTAGATACTGCTACAGCCCTCACTTCACTCTTTGCCCCATAATCAGCTCTCACTACACTTCATTTCAATACCTTCACTCCATATACATCTGCCACTCACCTACTTTATATCAATATTATATATATATATATATATATATATATATATATATATAACACATTTGGTTATCCTTCCATACTTTAGATCATCCATGTCGTTTCATTAGGAGTTAAGCACAAGGTAGGTATATGAGTGTCCCATCGCTTAAATCCATGTGATATATGCCATTTCTCTTTCATTTTCCATACTAACCAAGTGTTTTGCAGGGAATATGTGGAAAATATCATTATTTAGAGTTGTAAATTCAATTTCGTGTATTGTAATAGCTAGATATTAACGAGAACTCTACATTTCTTGTTTTAGATAGAATGAATGAGCATTGTAAATATCATGAATTACTTGTTCTTCATGCATTTTTTTTTTTATTATTTCTCAAAATCTCACATTGGTGAAACACGAATGGCACGTACATCATTTCATAAAAGGTAAGTTAATTCTAAGTTGATGATTTATACCAACGGCCATAGTCGGGGTGTAAACAAGACTTAGTATTCTTATCTTTTATGAAATAACACTGGATCCACACTGGATCCTCTTTCAAAAAATCATCATATTCTTCAAATATTTTACCTTTTATCAGAGTTTAACTTAGAATTAATTCAATATATATACCAATGGCCATAGTCAGGGTATATTGAGAGTTAATTCCATTCTAAACTCTATAAAAGCACAAAAATGTGTTTCATTCTTTACTAGAATTTTAATATAGATTACTATATAATACATTCAATGACCATAGTCAAGGATGTATTATATTTTCAATCTTATTTTAATTCATTTAAAGAATGAAATAGCTTTTCAAAGTCCAATCTCAAATTTATTCAAATTCATTCATCATGTAGGGTAAAATTGCATCATATTTTTCAAAATTATTTCAAAAACCCAAGTGATTTCGAACATCTTTTCTATTTTCCAAACCTATCTCAAATTTCAAAAGTCCAATTTGACTTTGAAATTTCGAAATTATTTCATATTCAAACTTCAAATTTCCAAACTCAAAATTCAAAACTCAATATCAAAGTTCAATTCAACTTTGAAGTTTCTAAAGTCATCTTCTGATTCTAAACCCAGTTTTTTTCTCTTCGAAGTTTTAAATCAAAGTTGAGATTGACTTTGAATCTCAAACCTTCTCAAGTTCAAATCTGGATCTTCAAAACCCCAGATCATCTTTAAAAGTCCTATTTTTGACTTCTCAAAACTCAAATCCAAAATCAAATCCTAGTCTCAAACTTGGATCCAGATTTCCAAGTATAAACTCCATTCTACTTTGGATCTCCAATTACAGATCCAAAATCCATTTAGGATCCAGATCCTCATCCCATTGGATCTCAGATTCAGATCCAAAATCCAACTCTTAGGATCCAGAATCCAATTCTACCATCGGATCTCAGATTCAGATCCAAATCCATTCTAGGATCCAGAACCCAATTCTATTTTGGATCTCAAACTTCAGATCCAATTCCATCTTAGGATCCAGAGTCCAACCCTATCCCGGATCTCAGATTTCAGATCCAAATACCTTCTTGGATTCCACATCTTGAATCTAATTCCATTCAAAATTCGAAGTCCAAATTCCACTTTGAATTCCAATTCTCAAAGCCAGTCTCATTTTTTTTCATTCAAACCAAAGTTCCTATTTCAGATCTTAAATCCAAAAATCAACTCAAAACTCTATTCAGAATCCAGAATTTGGATTCGGATTTCATCTTGAAAATCCAACTGTTCCAAGTCCCATTCCTCAATTCCTTTAGATCCCCCACATTTCCTTCTAACTTCAAAAACTTCAAAGTTAGAATTCAATTCCATTCCAAAGTTCAAACTTCCAAATTCAAAGACCATTTATGACTTTGAAATTTTCTTTCCTTCAGTTTTAAGATCATTTCTCTCAAAGATCCAAATTCATTTTCCTAAGCTCTGATTATTCTAAAAACTTAGAACTTCAAATCTTAAGTTCTAAGTTAGAAAACATTTCTTCACTTTATCTGATTCACTTGGAAATTCTTCAAAATATTTTCAAAAAGAGCATACATCTTTGCATTTGCACAAGCATGATTCATTGTGCATTTTAGACTTAGGATAAATACTTAGATAAATTCATTGCAAAGCAAAAAGGCATAAAATTCGACCCTTGGTTCAATTACCCCTGGTAAAGGCGCCAGGAACGGTCGAACCTCGTACCGACGAGCGGATCCCGTCTCCCAGTTTTCCCGCAAATATTTCAAAACGGAGGCGAGTTATTTCAAATATTTTCAAAATTAAGGTCAAGTGAGACCCGCAAAAGAGTTCCTCTTCTCTTCTCTTCTTTCTTTTCTCTTCTCTCTTTCTTTCCGTTCTTTTATCTTTTCTCCCTTCAAAAAGGAGGAAAATAAGAGGTTGGAAGGGAAAAGAGAAGGAAGAGAGAGAATATTACGAGAGAAAAAATTTTGCGATGATCACACCATTCCACTGGATCTCGAATTTCTAGCTGCATTTTTATCCTGCCTGCAAAATTTTTCAAAATTTCTCACATTTTCCTAAGTCTCATTCTGAGTCTTTCTCTGTTTTCAGTTCGATGGCATCCAGTCAAGTCGATCCTATCTTTCCTGAAGGTCACATCTCCTTCGAGGTGCGACAAGGTCGTCCTGAACATCGAGCCCTTAGCACCGGAACTTTCATTCCCCGGTGGTATTATTCCTGGCTAAAGAGCTTTTCCCGAATGTTCCCGGACCATTTGAGCGAGTGTGGATTAGAGCTGGCATCAGCAGTCGGAAAGCAGACCATCAATGGCAACCTGATCCATGCAATGGCGGAGCGATGGAATCCTCGGACGTGTACCTTCTGGTTCCCATGGGGAGAAATGACCGTTTTAATGGATGAATTTTCAGAAATCATGGGGTTGCCAGAACCAGCCGGTCAACCAGGAGACCCATTAGAGCATCAATTCCTTATCAATGTCAAGGGTTTGGACCCCCGAGACTCCTTAGCTCGTATGACAGGCCGCCGATCTTGGCCTCTGATCCAGTTGGAAGGAAATGAATATGTTGACCTACTTGAGTTGTACCGCCAGTCCGGGACCTTCGTCGAAGTCAGCTCGCTTTCAAGAACAGCCAAAGAAAAGATTCAGAATGCAATGGTTCTATGCACCGTAGGACTGTCCCTTTTCCCAGATGGACAGAACTACATGGACATCAGGATAATCCAGCTTATGATGAGATGGGGAAGTTGGCAAACCAATCGCCTCTCTATAGCCATGGCAGCGCTCGCCTTCCTATATCGAGGTCTGACTCGATTCTCACTTGGAGAGTCCATCTTAGTTGAAGGATGCATCTACGCACTTCAGTCCTGGTTTTTCCAGCATGTTCCAGCCCGAGCAAGCTCTTTCAGATACAATGGTCAAGAACTCCTTCCAGTGGCGCAATATCGGTCTATGATCAACAACATTCAAGAGGATGACGTAGTCTGGGACTATTTTGATCGGCAAATATCTCCTCCCAGATATACCTACGCTTATGGCAAGCGGTTCAAGTTGCTAGGACCATTCTTCTGCACTAACTACCAACCAGATAGATGTGTTCGGCAATTCTCCCAGAGACAGCAGTATGTTGAAGCCCGACTGTTATCAGGAGTTATGGCAGAGTTTGATCTCACTTCCGCACAATGGTCCGGGGCATATCACTCTGCCCACTACGGCTGGGATTCCTTTGTCTCTCTTAAAATCTTTCCAGGTCCTAGAGTGTCTGCCGACTATCGTGAATGGTGGCAAATTGTTTGTCCCCCACCTCTTTGTCAAGATCAATAAAATCTTATTCTTCTCATTTTAGTAAAATTCTCTTTCCTTCCATTGTGGTTTGACGACCTCGCCTAGGTAACAAGGCATATTTTCGTTGTTTATTTCTTTTGCAGAAGGAATGGCAACACAATTGTCGTGATTCTCAAGACGACTCAGTCCCTAGTAATGGGACATCTTTTCCAAATTGTCTACCATATTTCCAGCAAATATTTCTTCCAAAAAATCAATTCCTTCAAAATCTAATCAGGTCTTTGCCCTGCAGAGAGTATCCATACCATTTAATGGTTGAGACAAGATCAGGCAAAAGAACCACGGCTTCCCAGTACTCGTCAGCCTCGAAAGAAGAAATGGGTTCCCCTCGATCCGAGAAGAGTCAAGAGCAGCAGCAAGAAGATGACGGCATAGACCCTCAAATGTATGCCATGTTCAGAAAAATGATGAACAAAATGATGAATGAGCAGCCCGGGACCAGCTCAGAAAGGAATCCATTCAGAGAAAAGTTCCATGGTCGTAGGAGTAAGAAGGCTCCCAAGAAACAGATCCAACCAGAAGAGATTTCAGATGAATCAGATTCCATTGAAAACACAGATGAAGAATATGTGGTGCCTCCGGCATTTCAGAAGCATGGCCAAAGTAAAAGCCGCAGATCAAAGAGCAGAGATAAATAAGAGCCTTTGCAAGCGCAGTTTAAAGAAATGGCCCGAGTTGTCAAGGATCTGCAAGCCCGCGACAAGGGCAAGAAAGTCTTCACCAGTGAGGACTTTTATGACGGCCTAGAAGGGGATGATGATCTGGAGAATCTCCCCTGAAAATTCATCAAATTTGATGGTTCTGGCGACCCAAAAGCTCATCTCGCCACTTTCTTTGCTGAATGCTCGAGGTTCAGAAGGGATAACCGAGCATTGTTTCTATGCTTCCCCCGCAGCTTGGAAGGAGTTGCAGCCAAATGGTATGCTGAGCATATCAACCCCATCGAGCTCAAGGAGTTCGACAAAGTTGTGAATCTCTTTATTGAACGCTTCTTGTTCAACACGGAAGCGCTGCCTACACTAAGTCATCTCTACAATTTAAGGCAGAATGAGAATGAAAAAGCACGGGACTTCATTCACAGATGGAGATCAGCCTGTAACAAGATGAGAGATCCTATCTCGGAAAGGCATGCATTGTCCCTGATCCTCAACAATTTTTCGCAACCGTTAAGAGGATTGATTTCCACAGCGCCATCCAGGACCTTCATTGAGTTGACTGAACGAGCTGAATGGCTCAAGCTAAGTGTGGAAAATGGAGTCTATGAAGGCTTCACCTTTTCCAAGAACAACTCCCATGGTGAGCAAAAGAAGAAAGCTCACTTCACTTATTCTGCCAACAACAACAACAAAGGCCGAAATCAGCACAAAGGGCAGAAGAAAGATTACTGCTACGGTACAGGCAGTTCGAACAACAAGGACCAAAAAGCAAAGCCTGCTCCTCAGTTCAGCAAGCCTCCTCAGCAGGATCAAAGGTCGAAACTGCGTGAGAAGACCAAACATGAAGGATGGAGTTACGACAGAAAATTTACTCCTCTTGACCAATCACTCGAGGACGTGCTCGAGTACATGCTATCAAAAGAGATGGTCAAATTGCTCAGATTGGCCGATCCCCCTGTGCCCATGGGGAAATGGAAAGATCAGTTCTGCAAGTTCCATAGGACAGTGGGACACAATACTGAGAACTGCTTTGTTCTCAAAAACATCGTGCAAGATCTCATTGAAAAAAATCTATTGGTAGAAGGAGAAGAAGAAGAGAAAATGGACATTCTCAACCACCCCTTCCCCTCGCACACCACAGCGGTAGTGTCTGCACAACCATTTCTGCCGCATGAGCGTATCAAGCCATGTTCTGCGCAAGACCTACAAGTTCAGCACCAGGTATCGGTGCTATGACAAGCAGCTCCAGATTCTAAGAAGATGGACTTAATTTCAGCATTCGGTAAAATGAAAGTTGCAGGAGCACCTGTGAAGTCAGTTCCCAAATCAAAAGGAACTCCTGACTTCTTCAAGCAAATCGTTAGACCAACGCCAGAGAATTCAAGCCAGAAGCCTCTGACCGCTCTATCCAATGTCTCCATCCTTGACTTGGCCAAGAATTCTAGCAAGCACCAACAAGTACTGGATGATTTACTCAGGAAAATCAAAGTTAAACCCAGTACCACTCCAGAAGACATGGCACAGATTGTGAACTCTGCCATGACCAATGCACCAATCACCTTCTCAGATGAGGACCTTCCAAAGCCTCATTCCTTTCATAATAATGCCTTATACATTGTCGTTCGAGTCAGAGGAATGGCAGTTCCCCATGTGCTGGTCGATGGAGGCAGTAGCCTCAATATTTGCCCTGAAATGACCGCAAAGGCATTAGGGATCAAGGATGAAGAATACATTCTGGATCCCATCACTATCTATGGGTTTGACAATCATGGTCAAACGGCCAAGGGCAAGATATTCCTGGAAGTGTTCATCAACTATTCAGTGCATTCAGTGCTTTTTCACGTGGTTAATGTACCACCAACCTACAACTTGCTGCTCGGAAGGACATGGATTCACAATGCTAATGCAGTGCCTTCCACCCTACATCAATGTGTGAAGTGGTCAAAAGGTGGAATGATTACCACAATACTGGGAGAAGACCCAGAAGAAAGGCTCCCGCAGCCCATGATTCCCCGGCCATCATTCAATGCAGATATTCCCAGCATCAGGGAAAGTGAAGAGATCAATCTCGGAGAGAATCGAGAAATACTTCAGGCACCATCAGAGCCATCTCTGCACACAGTAGCCACGACACGATGGAAAGGCCCTCAATTTTTCAAGGTTGGAGGTCGAATCGACTACAGCACCATTAAGGATCATCCCTTGTTTCCTCAATTCATGAAGTCAAGAAAGGGATTTGATTTACTCCTGAAGCATGGCTATCAACCCTTCAAGGGACTCGGCAAGAATGAAGATGGCTGCATCGAGCCAATGATCCAGAAACATTGTCCCCACAGGGCAGGATTGGGGTTCTCCGGAGGAAGCTCATCAAGGAAGACTGTTTTCGTCAAAGGGGCACAATGAAGACCAGTTGTTATTTTCTTTCTATTCTTTTCCAAATAAATGTCTCATTTTACCAATGTCATTGATCAATTCAATCAATAAAATTCCAAGTTTCTTTGTCTATCCGGATGCCATCTACTCCCTTTTTGTCTGTCTCATCATTTTATAATTCAATGCCATTTTATGTATGGTTCTCTTCAAATGATTGCTTGTCTTACTATAGGCCAATTTATCTGAACCAAATCTCTTCTCCAAAATTTCAGAATGACTTCTTGGACAATCAAGAAGCTCGTTCTCAATCCCAAGGCCTTTCAGAAGTCGACAGCAATTCACAGAATCAAAGCAAGCACCGGAAATGACAAGAGTGCAAAGCAGTCTGATGATTGTGCAGAATATGATCAGTCTCTTCAGGAATTACCGGAGTTCGCCGCAGTTCAGAAGCAGGATGAACCATCTCCTCTAGTACAAGATCCAACTGAAGGTGTCAATATCGGTTCAGAGGAAGATCCCAAAATTCTCCAGATCGGAACCAGTCTGAGTCCGGAAGAAAAGAAAAGGCTTACAGATTTTCTCAAACAGCATGAAGAAGTGTTCGCATGGACGTATGAAGACATGCCAGGCTTAGACCCCAAATTAGTCGAACACCGTCTTGTCTTAAAGCCGGATGCTAAACAGTTAAGCAGAAGCTGAGAAAAATGGATCCCAGAATAGAACAACAAGTCAAGGAAGGACTTGAAGATCTGCTCAAAGCAGGATTTATTCGAGCTATTGACTACCCAGATTGGTTAGCCAATATCGTCGTTGTCCCAAAGAAAAGTGGCAAAGTAAGGATCTGCATAGACTTCAGAGACCTCAACAAGGCAACTCCGAAGGATGACTATCCACTTCCAAGCATCGATCTTCTAGTCGATAGCACGGCAGGACACGCCATGTTCTCTTTCATGGACGGATATTCCGGCTACAATCAGATTAAGTTGGCCGCCCGCGACCAATCCAAAACTTCTTTCACCACGCCTTGGGGCACTTTCTGCTATACAGTTATGCCTTTTGGGCTCAAGAATGCCGGAGCAACGTATCAACGGGCAATGGCTGTCATCTTTCACAATCAGATGCGCAAAATCATGGATGTGTATGTTGATGATATCCTCGTGAAATCTAAGGAGGGAGAAGATCACCTCGAAGCCCTTGACCAAGTCTTTAAAAGACTTATTCTTTACAAGTTAAGGCTTAACCCGCAAAAGTGTGTCTTTGGAGTCGAATCAGGCAAATTGTTGGGTTTTCTGGTCAGCAAAAGGGGAATTGAAGTTGACCCAGCCAAAGCAAAGGCTATCATTGATATGCCACCCCCGAAGAATCTCAAAGAACTACGTAGCCTTCAAGGACATATGCAGTCAATCCGGCGATTCATTTCCAATTTGGCGATGAGATGTGAGCCTTTCAACCACTTACTCAGAAAAGGAGTGAAGTTCGAATGGGGACCAGAATGTCAGCAATCGTTCAATCGAATCAAGAAGTATCTTCTCAATCCTCCCATCCTGAAGCCACCAGAATTGGGAAAATCTCTTTTATTATACATCTCAGTTAATCAAGTCGCATGCGGTGGGTTCTTGGCATAATACAAAGAAGGCAGCCTGATAGAACACGCCATTTATTACGTGAGTAAGACTTTCATAGATTATGAAAAGAGATACTCTCAAATAGAGAAGACCTGCCTAGCTCTGGTATGGATGTGTCAGAAGCTAAGACACTACCTGCTAGCATTAGAAGTCAAAATCCTGTCTAAACTCAATCCCCTCAAGTATATTTTAGAACAACCTTTCCTCAGCGGACGAGTCACCAAATGGCAAGTCTTACTGATGCAGTATGACTTAGAATATGTCTCGCAGCAATCAATCAAAGGCCAAGCAATTGCAGATCAATTGGCGGATTTTCCTCTGACCGAAGAAGTGAAAGCCGAAGATGACTTCCCTGATGAGCAAATTTGCAATATCCAGCAATTTCCAGTCTGGAATTTATTTTTCGATGGTTCTAAGAACATGGCCGGAATAGGCATCGGAATTTTATTAATCACTCCTGAGAAGGAGATGATTCCATTTTCTCTCAAATTAGACTTTCATTGCACTCACAATATGGCTGAATACGAAGCCCTGATTCAAGGTCTAAGGATTCTACTAGACTTCAATGTTAAGAGAGTGCATGCCTACGGCGACTCATTACTTGTTGTCAATCAAGTTCGAGCCGAATGGCAAGTCAAAGATCAGAAGTTATTTCCCTATCCGAAAATTGTTTCAGCTCTCGTCAGCAAGTTCGAAGAATTTCAGTTATTTCACATCAAGAGAGATTTTAATCAAGTGGCTGATAGCCTAGCCAGTTTAGGCTCCATTATGGCATTCAAGAATGGAGAATCTTGTCGCTCTTTTGAAATTGGCAGACTTGACCAACCTGCTTTCATTCCAGCGGAACAGGTAAACCAGGCTGAGCAAAAGAAGAAGCCTTGGTATTACAACATCAAAACTTTCATAGAAACTGGCAAATTTCCTCCAGAACTCTCAAAGAAAGAGCAACGAGCAATCCAGCGTATGTCTACTCGATACTTCATCTTGGCCAATGTCCTCTATCGTCGCGGATTCAGTTCAGAGTATTCCAGATGTTTAGATGAAGACGAAGCCAAAAAAGTCGTGCGAGAAGCACACGAAGGCATTTGTGGTGGCCACGTCGGTTACCAAACTCTTGTCAAGCAAATCATCAGAGCAGGGTACTACTGGAAGACTATGCAACAAGACTGTTATCATTATGTGAAGAAGTGTGTGCAATGTCAAATACATGCACCTTTTATTCATGCTCCGGCAACTTATTTACAATCCGTTGTTTCTCCATGGCCATTCTCCATGTGGGCCTTCGATGTCGTAGGTCCCATCACTCCTTCAGCTTCAAATGGCCATAAATACTTCCTTGCCGCAACAGAATACTTCACCAAGTGGGTAGAAGCCATCAGTCTCCGCACAATAGAAGGCCGACACGTGGTCTCTTTTATTCACAAGAACATCCTTTGCCGTTTCGGCATCCCACATGACATTGTGTCAGACAATGGCAGTCATTTCAAGAATGAAAAGATGAAGACATTTTGCTCAAAATTCAAGATCTATCACCATTTTTCCGCTCCATATTATCCTCAAGGGAATGGTCAGGCAGAGGCCACCAACAAGATTTTAATTTGTATCTTGGAGCGAACTGTGGAAACAGGCCGTGACTGGCATGAGAAGATCCACGATGCACTATGGGCCTATCAGACCACCATTCGTACACCAACGAATGCTACCCCATCAGAACTGGTCTATGGAACAGAAGTAGTATTGCCGCTACATATTTAGAAGCCCGCTTTGAAATTTGCTTCACTTCTGCAATTACCTCTTGATCAATACCAGCAGCAGCGACTAGTGCAGCTAGACTTACTCGACGAAAGAAGGCTAAAAGCAGCAGAGCATGCTCAATCCTATCGCCAGAGAGTAGCCAGGCAATATGCGAAGTCTATCATCGAAAGAAGATTCAAAGTCAATGATTTAGTACTTCGATCCAGAGCTTATCTCAAGCATCGTCCTGGCGGCAAATGGTCGCCAAATTGGGAAGGTCCCTATGTTGTCAAAGAAGCATTACCCCGCAACTCATATCGGCTCATCAATGCCGATGGAGTAGAATTGCCAGATCCTATTAATGCTCGACACTTGAAAAAGTTTTATACTTGAAACATTTATCCTTCTCTTGTAATCCTTCCTGTTTCCTTCAAATAATGATCCAACTTTCTTTCCCAGTTACACTGGGGCATTTTAAAATTTTGTTCTATATGCAGGCAGGATAAACAAATTCCTCATTTCATGCACTTGTGCATTCATATGCATCAACTCATATTCATTTGCATTCAATTGCATTAATAACAATCCGGTCGGTATTGGGATCTCAAGAAACAGTCCCATCACAATTCCTAATGATCCAAAGATCATCGCCAATACTGAACCAAAACCCAGCACTCGAATTGGTATTATTTCAAAATCCAGTATTCAAGCTGGTACATTTTCAACTTTTTGGAAAACCGAGTTCCGACTCGGGTTTTTATTCAAATCATTTTTCTTTGTTGATCCGGGTTCCGACTCGTGATCTCTCTACTTTACTCGAGCCTTGACTCGAACAAATCATTTTCCTTTGTTGATCCGGGTTCCGACTCGTGATCTCTCTACTTTATTCGAGCCTTGACTCGAACCAATCATTTTCCTTTGTTGATTCGGGTTCCGACTCGTGATCTCTCTACTTTACTCGAGCCTTGACTCGAACAAATCATTTTCCTTTGTTGATCCGGGTTCCGACTCATGATCTCTCTACTTTATTCGAGCCTTGACTCGAACAAATCATTTTCCTTTGTTGATTCGGGTTCCGACTCGAGATCTCTTCGAGCTTGTCATTCTCTTTTGTTGATCCGGGTTCCGACTCGTGATCTCATTACCTTACTCGAACCCTGAATCGAGTTCTTCATTTTCTTTTGTTGATCCGGGGTCCGACTCGAGATCTCTTTATCTTATCCAAGCCCTAATTCGAGTCCTTCATTTTCCTTTGTTGATCCGGGTTCCGACTCGTGATCTCATTATCTTATTTGAGCTCTGATTCGAGCCTTCCATTTTCCTCTGTTGATTCGGGTTCCGACTCGTGATCTCTATATTTTATTCGAGCTCTGACTCGAACTCATCATTCTCTTTTATTGATCTAAGTCATTTCAATCATCAGGGTCTGTCAATTGCTCAAATTTGATATTTTGCTCTCCAAATTCCAATTTAAATCTTCAAATCAGGCAATTCTCCAATTTCGACCTATGGGTCACCCAATTTTCAATTCTCAATTTCAATTACCAATCTCAATTTCGACCTTCAAGTCAATCAATTTCCAATTTCCGACCTTCGGGTCATCCAATTTCCAATTCTCAATTTCAATTTCAATTTCCAATTTCCAATTTCCAATTTTTGACCTTCGGGTCAATCAATTTCCAAATTTCAACCTTTAGGTCACTCAATTCTCAATTTCGACCTTCAGGTCACACAATTTCGACCTTTAGATCAACCAATTCTCAATTTCGACCTTTTTGGTCAAATCAATTCTCAAATTTCGACCGTTAGGTCATCCAATTTCAACCTTCGGGTCATTCAATTCTCAACAACCAATTTTCCAATTTCCCATTCCGACCTTTGGGTCAATCAATCTCAATATCCAATTTCAATCATTTTCTCTTGCGAGAGACCCTTTTAGGGAGAGTTCGAGGGAGCTCGTTCTTTTCGCATGCTATCCAATTCGTTCACTTAGCCCCTTTTTAGGGAGAGTTTGAAGGGACTCGCGTCTTTGTGAACCGTTTGCAAAACAATTTCTAATTTCACACAAGAAACCCTCTTTAAGGGAGAGGCTCGACGGAGACTCGCTTTTCTTGTGACCCCCCAATTTCATACTAGGCCATTTTCGTCATGAAAGACCCTCTTTGCAGGGAGAGTGTGATGGACTCGTTCCTTTCATGACCCAATTTTCAGACTTCACTATTATCGGCCCCCTTTCCATAAGAGAAGCCTAACATTAGAGAGCTTTGACGAAAGCTCAATTTCTCTTCGAAAGTTCGTTTTGCAAACACCTCCTCTTCAGGGAAGAGAGGAGTATTTCCCAATTCCCATTCAGGTAAGGGCTAAGCCTGAGTCTCTCTTTTTGGGGAAAAAGAGAGGAGAATTTTCGTCACGGATGTGTTGAGCCGAATTTCAAATACTCACTTTCACCAAGGATTTCAAGAAAATTTTGTCAAATTTGTCAATCAATTGTTGATTTTAGAATCTTTATTGCACAAATCTTTATCTCAATCTACCTTCAGCATTACTTCCAAAAGAGTGAAGCTTTTGCGAAAAGGGATTCAAACTTCAAATTCTTTCTATTGGCCAACCAAAAGGAGGAAGGATAAGTCCTCAATATGGCCAGAAAAGAAGATTCAATGTTATCGAAAAGCCGTAGATGATCGATATTGATCGCAGTCAATGACGCATCTTTAAAGGCTATTCTTGTAAGGACGAGGCAGTGGAAATATCCTAAGTGCTAGAAAAGAGAGAATTCGCCCTAACCCTGTCTCCTCAAAATCACCTAAGCTGCAATTAAATATCCGCAAAAGGGAGCTCTCACCTGTCGTCAAGATGAAGGCGAATTAGGCGAGTAGACCCCTGGGGCCAAAGAAAATTCGAAACATCTCCAAGATGACGGAGTTTGTGACGGGTCCTTCCAGGGAAAGTCCAAAGCACTGTCGAGATGAAGGCAGATGCGATGAACCTCTCGACAATCCCTAAAAGATATTTAATTTCAGCTATCATCCAAAGATCTCCAAACCCATCGTCCAAAAAGGATCGAAACATCTCCAAGATGAAGGAGTTTGTGACGTACCCTTCCAAAAGAGAGAAAGAGAGGAAAAAAAAAGAGAGAAAAAGTAAGAATATCTCCAAAATAAAGGAGAATGTAGAAAAAAACCAGAGAACCAAAAGAGTGCAGAAAGATTATCATGAGAGAAGCCCTCAGGATATCAAACTGCCAAATTTATCAAGAATCCTCTTTAAATTTGTGAAATTCTATTATCAATACTCTTTCATCAATTGCTTTCATAATATCAAATTTTCTTTCCTACTCATATCAAGGAAATTGATAACTTCCTTGAAGAAGGTCAATCGCAAGCAATTTGGATTTTCAATCTCGATTCCACGAAGTGAACCCTGTTTGGAGGTAATGCTTTGGGTAGAAAAGAAGGAATGTCTTTGCAACAATGTGTAACATTTTCAAAAATTTTGAATCAACAACAAAATTTCCAACATTTTGACAATATTTTCTAGTCATCCTGACGTGAAGTGAGAGCTTGATGTCCGTTTTTGATACATCCTGACACCAATTTTAAATCCCTCTTAAGGACTTGATTCCTTCCCTTCTTTGAGAGCATGAACTCTCAGATTGCACACTTCCCTGTGTCCCCACTGTCCCACCATAGACAATCCCATTTCGGTTCGAGGTCGAACCACCAATCATTTTCTCGCGAAAGGCAATTTCAAAAGCTGATTTTAGTCTCAGCAATAAGACGCCAAAAACCAATCCCTTTTCAAGCTTTAGGGACCCCATTTTCCTTCCTTTTGCAAAACCCCTGTCGGATTTACTGTGCAAAATCCGAAGGTTCCATCATGGTCTCTTCCTTCGAGGATTCCATTCCATTTTCCGCCCAATCAGGATAAGGGTACAAACCTGAGCCTCATTCAAAGAGGTATTCCATTGTCCGCCCGATCAGGATAAGGGTACAAACCTGAGCCTCAATCAAAGAGGTATTCCATTGTCCGCCCGATCAGGATAAGGGTATAAACCTGAGCCTCAATCAAAGAGGTATTCCATTGTCCGCCCGATCAGGATAAGGGTATAAACCTGAGCCTCATTCAAAGAGGTATTCCATTGTCCACCCGATCAGGATAAGGGTACAAACCTGAGCCTCATTCAAAGAGGTATTTCATTTTCCGCCCGATCAGGATAAGGGTACAAACCTGAGCCTCATTAAAAGAGGTATTTCATTTTCCGCCCGATCAGGTTAAGGGTACAAACCTGAGTCTCATTTCGATGAGATATTCCATTTCCCAATCAGGTCAAGGGTCAAAACCTGAGCTTCGTTCCATGCGAGGTATTTCAGTCCCATCCAGGTCAAGGGCAAAAACCTGAACTTTGCTCTCACAAAGCAAATCTTTTCTCTCCATTCTTCGCTTCATATCTACCATCTTCCTCGGGCTAATTTCTTCACACCCAATCAGATCCTTCTAACTGGGGCATTTTTTTTATATAGCCCAAATTTGGAGTGTTTTCTTTGCCACTAAGCTCGGCCATGAGCCGGCTTAGTAGCAAAGAGGGGCATCTGTAAACACCCCAAATTTTCACTCACCTCCCCGACATTTTCACCAAGCATCAACATCCAGCCTCTGAAATCGCTGGAGGGCAAAATGGTCATTTTCTGAGCCGGACCTTGCGAAAGTCTAAATTTCATCTGCAACTCTCAAAATTTCTCTAATTTTAACTCAGATGTTCAAAATTTTATTCCTGACAGGAGACAGACATCTCCAAGTCTTGATTCAAGATTGCATTTCATAAGACATGACATTGCATATCATTGCATGAACATTTCAAATCACTGCACTGCACAGCATGTCATTTCGAGGTCCAGAACTCTCGATTTCAAAATTTTCAATCCAGATTAGAATTTCAACTCTTTTCAAAATTGATTTCAAAACCCTGGGTCTTCAAAATTATCAGTTCTTCCCATTTTACCCCCAGGGCTCTGAATTTTAAAATATTTCCTCAGGAAAATGATCTGGATAGTTTTCAATATGGATTTCAGCCAATTCATCTCAGATTTTGCCATTTTGTCAACAATTTCAAATATCTCCTTTTTACAAAATCGCCCCACAAGGGCCAACTCTTTCCAAAAAAATTTTATTTTACCAATTATTCCAGATTTTATGAAAATTCCAAAAAAGAGGTTTTGTTATTTTATCCTTATTTCAGTAAATAAGCAATGTGGGACCCACACTGGGGTGGTGTCACACAAGCTTTTCTTTTGAAAATTTGAATTTTGAAAAACCCAAAAATATAGGAGCCTTGTCCCCTGGATTGGTGCCACTTGTCATTTCTCTCTCCTTCCATTTACATGCCATGTGTCAGCATAGGGTTCACCTAGAGTTGGTGCCACATGTCACCTTCCCTCTTCTGCCACGTGTCAGTGTGGGGCTACCTTCAGAAGCCGCCACATGTCATCCCAATTATCTGCCATATGTCACCCTATCCATCCTACGCCATGTGTCATTTCAAAGAGTACCAGGAGATGCCAAGTGTCATAGGTTGTCCTGTCTAGAAAAAGTGGAGTTTGTCTCCTCTGAGGTGGCGCCACTTGAAGTGTGTCTCCTGCAGGGGACACGTGTCAACCCCTCCTTCCTTCTAGAAAAGCAGCCTGACACATGTCCTCTTCCTACTTTTCTCAGAAAAGTAGGAGACATGTGTCACTCCTAAATTCCTACAGAAAAGGTAGGCTTGTCTCCTCTGAGGTGGCGCCATCTGGAGTGTCTCCTGCAGAGGACACGTGGCAAGCTCTCATTTCCTCAGAAAAAGCAAGTGCCATGTGTCATTTCCTGCTTTCTTCAGAGAAAGCTAGAATTCAAATGTTCAAACTCCAGTCTGAGGTGGCGCAAATCCTGAACTTCACCTTTTCTATTTTGTGTGAGATGGTGCCACGTGTCCCTTTTCCTCCCTCTTGCCACATGTCATTGTAGGAGCCACCCTGAGGTGGTGCCACATGGCAGTCTCTCCTTTCCTCTAGAAAAAGCAGAAATTTAAATTTCAAACTCTCTCAGAGGTGGCACCATCTGAATCCTCTGCCTTTCCTTCTGACACATGTCAATGAAGATGCTCTGAGATGGCGCCACATGTCAGTCTCTCCTTTCATCAGAAAAAGTAGAATTCAAACCCCTCTGAGGTGGCGTCTTCTGCTTCCTCTGCTCCTACCTTCTGACACATGGCAATGTGGATGCTCTAAGATGGCGCCACATGGAAGTCTCTCCTCCTTCCAGAATAAAGCAGAATTTGAATTTCAAACTCCAAGACAACACCCTCTGAGATGGCGCCACATGGAGGGCTCAGATTAAGCTTCTTTGAATTTCAAAATTTTCCAAAAATCTCTATAAATACAAGGCCCCATGCCCAGCCTAGGGGAGCTTCTTTTGGATTTAGCATTTTCACTCTGAGAGCCCTGTTTGAGAATTGAACTTCAGAATTCCATTTTCATTCTTTCTTGGTTTCCTCTGGATTCACGCCCCTCTGGAGCCCATTATCAAGGTAGCCACTCATTTTGGGAGTTCCAAAACCGCTGGAGAACACAAGGTAAGCTTCCATTCCTATTGATTTCACTATGATAATTCTTTTGGTTTGATTCGTGTTGTCGTTTGAAGAAAGAGCTCATCCGAGGGATGGATTGAGCTATTCTCATAAAACGACATATATAAAAATACATAATTATACTTCCTTGATGATTTTAACATGCATGTAGTTAGCTAGATTTAATTTGCATTTTATTTCATTCATTTAGTACATTTCATGAATTAATTAGGATTAATTTAGCATTTATTTCAATTCTGCTTATTTTCAGTAGGTCCCTGTTTTTGTCAGTCAGTCTACACGTCATTTCATGCATTTATTTTTTATTAAAAATCCCAAAAAAATCAAGAAATCAAACCATAGGTGTCCCTGAAATTTTTCCAAAAATTTGGAGGCATTTGAATTTGTTTACTGCGGTAAACATTCAAAATGGAAAGTCGGGTTTTGTCACCCGGGATGCGTTTTGAAAATCATTTGCCGACTTGTAAAATCGAGATATCCCTCAGGGAAGATCCGATTTTCGATTCAAAAAATGTTATGAACTCGGAAGAATGTCTAGTTTTGAATATGATTTTTTCAGAGTTTTATGATTTTTTTTAATGTCTGACAAAAATCCGAGAGTTCGGGACATGTGTCAGAGCCTAATTTGGGCCTCTGAGATCTTGGATCGATTTAGGGCTATGGTTTATCTTTGAGTGTTGCTCCAAATTCAAAACTGTAAAAAGTGAAAGTGGTGTCAGAGATGTCCTATGTTTGAATCTGAAAGCCTGTAATTTTTAGAACAGTGTTGACCCCTGCTTCAGATTTTTCTTGTCAGCCCCCTGTTTTGCTACATTTGTCTGTTCTGTTAGTTTAGGCAGAAATAGTTATATTTTTATCTGTGTTTTCGTTGATCAAATACCAAAGTCATAAACATGAAAGTTGTTCATGTAGGTGTCTAGCATAGCTCTGATTAATTTCATAAATTTACATGGACGTTTTGTATTTGTTTAGCATTTTTCATCAGATTAATGTGATTTTTACCTCTGTCAGAACTAAATCCCTGTTTTTGAACTCACCATGGCTCAAATCCCGAGGCTATAAAAACCAAAAATGTTCCATTTCGGGTCTTTTAGCAGTATGAAAAATATCAGAAGTTTCCATGGTGTAAATCTTGCATTATCATATTAGGCATTGCATTTGGTTTGGATCCATAGGCAAAATCCATCATTTTAGGACTTCCTTTAAATTTTAGCATTTAAATGATATCATTTCGTGCATTTTAGAATTCTAGGCTGTTTATCAGAGTGTTTAGATGCTTCATACCGAATTTGGTGCAATTTGGAATCCATTTGAGGTTCGGATTAGCCATAATACCAAAACAGGGTCCCGTAGGACCCGGATCCAAGCGAAAAACAAGCGAAATTCGTTATTTGGATAAATTGCAAAATGCCAAATTCTGATTTTACAGTCCTAATGTGTTTAGCAGCATGTCATCATGTCTCTTACTGCATTTCATCATCATTTGATTCAATTTGAATTTCAAATTCTCAATTTTACCAAGTTTTCCTTCAAAAAACCCTGATTTTAAAGGTATAACTTTATAATTAGGGGTATTTTGGTCATTTTAACCTCAATTCCGAATTTCAAATTGTTTTCTACTGAATTTCTAGCATTTTCATCATTTCAAAATATCAAGGAAGCATGAGAATAGGGTTTATATCCAATTAAGTCCAATAATTTCATAATATTATTGGAAAATCTTGGAAAAACCCACATATTTGAGCTAACTTTATTTCAAGTTTGGCAGGGACATTCAAAAGAAGGAGCTGAAGTCTGCAAACTTCTTTTACTTCCTTTATTTAGTGATGTAATAATGTAAATTTTGGAATAAGAGAGTTAATTTCCTGCTTAGACTAGGATGCATATCATATAGTTTGAATTTATGCAAATATCCTGCTTATGTGATGCATACATCTTATTTCAAAAGCACTATGGATGTTCACGAATGGCACGTGCACCAACTCTTAGGGAGTTGACGGACTCGGTGGGATCCATATTTACGGCCCTAGTCGGAATATGGACGAGACCCAGATCCGTCATCTTTCTACTAGTCACATTGAGCCTACACTCTTAGGCTATCTTAAAATGCACATCATATTTCTGAAGTTTTCAAAATCATGTGCAGCAAATCAACTAAGTTCTGAACATATTCATGGCCACAGTCAGAATATGTAAAGGATTTATTTGGACTTAATGCACATTTTCCAACAAATTTCTTAGAGAATCTTTCAAAGTGCATTCATTCACTTATGTCATTTGCATCATAAAATCATTGATTTTCTCAAGATTTTCTCAAGAAAACTTCATTCTCAAGAAATCGATTTCTCAAGATATTCTAAGGATTTTTCAAAATCGGTTTTCCAAAGACAAGTTTCTCCACAGTTTTCCCTGGAAAATGATATTTTCTTAAGAGATTCAAAAGAGTTTTCCAATCTTTCTCCAAGATCCAAAATCGATTTCCAAGTATTTCAAAAGGTAAAATTCCCAGGATTTCGATTCCCCAAGTTTTGAATTTCCTTCTCCAATGAGCTTTCCTATAAATCTTCCATCATTTTCCTAAGAAAACTCTCAAAGTCCAAGTTTTCCTAAGAAGTGTTTCCCTTTTCAGAAAGTTCATCTTTTCTCAAGAATCACTTCCATTTTCCCAGGATTTTCAACCATTCATAATTTTCCCAAGTCTTTATGAACTTTCCTGAGATTTCAAATCTTTTTCATCTAAGTTTCCTGAGAAATTGACTTTCAACTTTTTCCTGAGAAAATCTTTTCAACTCCAAATATTTTCCAAGCATACATCATGTTTTCCCAAGCTGCATTTTCCAAAATCTCATAGCACATGCCTGAATTCTCTGTGCATTTAGGATAGAACATAACTTTGATAATTTCGCTAAGTCAAGCACAATTCTGGTCCTTGGTTCGATTACCCCTATTAAAGGCGGCAGGAACGGTCGAACCTCGTACCGACAGGTCGAGCCCCATCCCATGGATTTTCCCGCAATTTTCAAAACGGAGGCAAGTATTTCAAAACCATTTCCAAAATCCAGTCAAGTTTGAAGCGCGAAATCGTTTCTCTCTTTTTCTCTTCCGCAAGGAAGGGAAGACGGGGAAAAAATTTCGCGACGATAACAATTTCCCAGACCAGGTGATTCGGGCGTTGATCTTGTTGTTTGTATTAGTGGCTATTGACCCTGAGAACGGTCATTTGTGTTGATGCGCGTATCGCAATGTTTTTCATTGGATATGACATTTGTTGGGGACCCGCTTCCCAAAGGGTTTGCTGTGGGGGTATGTATGGTCAAGACTAGGTGACCCTGCTAGAGTGGTAGAATCTCTGTGAGGATGTACATTGTCCACGAACAGGTAACCGCGAAGTCGGTGAACTCCTGTGAGGAAGTGTATGGTCCAAGATCAGGTATACCCTCTAGGGCGGTAATTCCTTGTCCTGTCGTATATCTCTCGGACCGAGCGATCCAACATGGATTTTGTGTTTTTCCTTACCATAAAAAGTTATGGTGAGCTGTGACGATCTCCTGAGATTTTTTGTGATAGCCAACTATGAATTCATAGTTTCGGCTTTCTGTTTTAGCATGATTACATGCATGACTCATATGTGAGAATCAGATCGTTAGCGATTTGAGTTAGTGATTATGTTTTGGACCTTCTACGCAAGGGTGAGCTTTTTTGAGAAAGTATGACGCCTTAGTGAGTCATAACAGGTGGTAGTTGGCCGCGTAAGGTTTTGAGAGATGAGAATAGGTTAAGATTGTTCAGGACAACACGTTTGTTAGAAGTAGTGAGCGACAAACGATGTCCTGATGGTGATTAGATGTTGTGACCTCATTCTAGGAACGAGAACAAGCTAGTTGCGTGGTGGTTCACAACCTACGATCAATTGAATCGTATGTTGCGTTTGTCAGTTGCACTGCTTACTTGCTTTGAACTGCTTACTGTTTGCACTACTTACGCGTTTGCACTATTCATCTGCTTGCATTGCTTACCTGTTTAACTGCATATCTGCTTTAAACTGCGTAGCCTACTGAATTAAATGTACTTAATTCAGTTTCTTGTTAGTCTCTCTTGTGCACCTACTAGTTTTTCGCGAAACTAACCCATTCTATGGGTACAGGTGATGATTAGGTACAGTACGGACGATGGCACGATTGCAAGATGGCTTCAAGACTTCTTCCTGCTCTTAGCTCGCATCGTGGACGCTTGGGTTTGTATCGGATTTCCCTTAAGATATCCGAATCTTGTGAGTTTTGGTTCTTTTAGCTAACGTGCCTAAAGTTGTCAGCTTGCCTTATGATTTATCAAAGAAAAATCTTCAGTTGATTTCATAAACAAACTCTGAAGGAAAGAAATATTTCAAGTCTCTTGCTTGTTTTTCTAAAAAGGTTCGCAATTTTGAAATTTGGGGTGTTACACGTATGCAATCGATCCGGCGATTCATATCCAATTTGGCCATGAGATGTGAGCCTTTCAATCATTTGCTCAGAAAAGGAGTGAAGTTCGAATGGGGACCAGAGTGTCAGCAATTGTTCGAACGCATCAAGAAATATTTGCTCAATCCTTCTGTTTTAAAGCCGTCAGAATTGGAGAAACCCCTATTGCTATACATTTCAGTTAATCAAGTTGCTTGCGACGGATTCTTGGTGCAATATGAAGAAGGCAGCCTGATAGAGCATGTCATTTACTATGTGAGCAAAACCTTCATTGATTATGAGAAGAAATACTCTCAGATAGAGAAGACATGTCTAGCTCTGGTTTGGATGTGTCAGAAATTGAGACACTATCTGCTGGCATCTGAAGTCAAGATTCTATCCAAATTAAATCCTCTCAAATACATTCTCAAGCAACCATTTCTCAGTGGACGGATTGCCAAATGGCAAGTCCTATTGATGCAATATGATCTGGAGTATGTCTCCCAGCAATCTATCAAAGGCCAAGAAATTGTAGATCAATTGGCAGATTTCCCTCTAGCAGAGGATGTTAAAGCCGAGGATGATTTCCCTGATGAGCGGATCTACAATATTCAACAATCTCCAATTTGAAATTTATTCTTCGATGGTTTCAAGAATATGGCAGGCATAGGAATCAGGATTCTGCTAATCACACCAGAGAATGAGATGATCCCCTTTTCTCTCAAACTAGATTTTCAGTGCACTCATAATATGGCCGAGTATGAAGCTTTGATACAAGGTCTGAAAATTCTACAAGACTTCTATGTCAAAGGAGTGCATGCCTATGGCGACTCTTTGCTCGTCGTCAATCAAGTCTTAGCTGAATGGCAAGTGAAGGATCAGAAATTATTTCCTTATCAAAAAATCGTATCCGCTCTTGCCAGCAATTTCGAAGAATTCTAACTTTTCCATATCAAGAGAGACTTCAATCAAGTTGCAGACAGTTTGGCCAATCTGGGATCCATCATGTCTTTTAAGAGCGGAGAATCTTGTCGCTCCTTTGAAATTGGCAGACTTGATCAACCTGCTTTCGTCCCAGTAGAGCAGATAAACCAGGCTGAGCAAAAGAAAAAGCCTTGGTATCATGACATCAAAAGTTTCATCGAAACTGGTGAATTTCCGCCATTGGAAAATGGTGGGCAAAATATCAAATTTGAGAAATTGACTGACCCTGAGGGTCGAAATGACTTGGATCAACATAGGAGAATAAACGGCTCGAGTCAAAGCTTGAATAAGGTAAAGAGATCACGAGTCAGAACTCGGATCAACAAAGGAAAATAATTTAAAGGAAAAACCCAAGTCGGAACTTGGTTTTTAAAAAGGAAAAATAATTTGAAGGAAAATCCGAGTCGGAACTCAGTTTTTCAAAGGAGAATAACTTGAAGGAAAACCCTTGTCGAAACTCGGTTTTTCAAAGGAAAATAATTTTGAGGGAAAACCCGAGTCGGAACTCAGATCTTCAAATGAAAATATAGACCAACTTGAAAGTGAGATTTTGGAAATATACCAGTTCGAGCACTGGATTTTGAGAATGTACCAGTTCGAGCACTGGATTTTTGAAAATACCCCAGTTCGAGCACTGGATTTTGAAATAATACCAGTTCGAGTGCTGGATTTTGGTTTAGTACTGGTGATTATCTTTCAATTTTGAATCATTAGGAATTGTGATGGGATTGTTTGTTGAAATCCAAATACTGACTAGATTGTTATTAATGCAGTTGAATGCAAATGAATGCAAATTGATGCACATGAATGCACAAGTGTGTAAAATGAGAGATTTGTTTATTCTGCCTGCATACAGAACAAAAATAAAAAAAAATGCCCCAGTGTAACTCGAAAAAGAAAGTTTGATCATTATTTGAAGAAAATAGGAGGATTATAAGGAAAGAATAGATGCTTCAAGTATAGAACTTTTTCAAGTGTCGAGCATTAATGGGATCTGGTAATTCTACCCCATCAACATTGATGAGCCGATATGAGTTGCGGGGTAATACTTCTTTGACTATATAGGGACCTTCCCAATTTGGCGACCATTTGCCGCCAGGATGATGCTTGAGATAAGTTGTGGATCAAAGTACTAAATCATTGATTTTGAATCTTCTTTCGATGACATACTTCATGTACTGCCTGGCTATTCTTTGGCGATAGGATTGAGCATGCTCTATTGCTTTTAGCCTTCTCTCGTCGAGCAAGTCTAGCTGTACCAGTCGCTGCTGCTGGTATTGATTAAGGGGTAATTGTAGAAGTGATGCGAATTTCAAAGCGGGTTTCTGAACATATAGCGGCAATACTACTTCTGTTTCGTAGACCAATTTTGATAAAGTAGCATTTGTTGGAGTGTGAATGGTGGTCTGGTAGGCCCATAGTGCATCATGGATCTTCTCATGCCAATCACGGCCTGTTTCTACAGTTCGCTCCAGGATACGAATTAAAATCTTGTTGGTAGCTTCTGCCTGACCATTCCCTTGAGGATAATAGGGAGCAGAAAAATGATGATAGATTTTGAACTTTGAGCAGAAGGTCTTCATTCTTTCATTCTTGAAATGACTGCCATTATCTGACACGATGTCATGTGGGATGTCGAAACGATAAAGGATGCTCTTGTGAATAAAAGAGACCACGTGTCGTCCTTCTACTATGCGAAGAGTGATAGCTTCTACCCACTTGGTGAAATATTCCGTTGCGGCGAGAAAGTATTTATAGCCATTTGAAGCAGAAGGAGTGATGGGACCTATGACATCGAAGGCCCACATAGAGAATGGCCATGGAGAGACAACAGATTGCAGATATGTTGCTGGAGCATGAATAGAAGGTGCATGTATCTGGCATTGAACACACTTCTTCACAAAATAGTAACAGTCTTGTTGCATAGTCTTCCAATATTAACCTGCTCTGACGATCTGCTTGACAAGGGTTTGGTAGCCGACGTGGCCACCACAAATGTCTTTGTGTGCTTCTCGCACGACTTCTTCATCTTCGTCTTCATCTAAGCATCTGGAATACTCTGAACTGAATCCACGACGATAGAGGACATTGTCTAGAATGAAACATCGAGTAGACATATGTTGAATTGCTCGCTGCTCTTTCTTTGAGAGTTCTGGAGGAAATTCACCAGTTTCTATGAAAGTTTTGATATTGTAATACCAAGGTTTCTTCTTTTGCTCAACCTGGTTTACTTGTTCTATTGGAAGGAAGGCAGGTTGGTCAAGTCTACCAATTTCAAAGAAGCAACAAGATTCTCCATTTTTGAATCCCATAATGGAGCCTAGGCTGGCTAGGTTATCAGCCACTTGATTAAAATCTCTCTTGATATGAAATAGCTGAAATTCTTCGAACTGGCTAACAATAGCTGAAACAATTTTCTGATAAGGAAATAGCTTTTGATCTTTCACTTGCCATCCGGCTCGGACATGATTGACAACGAGTAATGAGTCGTCGTAGGCATGCACTCTCTTGACATTGAAGTCTAATAAAATTTTTAGTCCTTGAATCAGAGCTTCATACTCAGCCATATTGTGGGTGCATTGAAAATCTAACTTGAGAGAAAATGGAATCATCTCTTTCTCAGGAGTGATTAATAGGATTCCAATGCCTATTCCAGCCATATTCTTGGAACCGTCGAAAAATAAATTTCAGATTGGATATTGCTGAATATTGCAAATTTGCTCATCAGGGAAGTCATCTTCGGCTTTCACTTCTTCTGCCAAAGGAAAATCTGCCAATTGATCTACAATTGCTTGACCTTTGATTGATTGTTGTGAGACATATTCTAACTCATACTACATCAGTAAGACTTGCCATTTGGAGACTCGTCCGCTGAGAAAAGGTTGCTCCAAGATGTATTTAAGAGGATTGAGTTTAGATAGGATTTTGACTTCAGATGCTAGCAGGTAGTGTCTTAGCTTCTGACACATCCACACCAGAGCTAGGTAGGTCTTCTCTATTTGGGAGTATTTCTTTTCATAGTCTATGAAAGTCTTACTCACATAATAAATGGCGTGCTCTATCAAGCTGCCTTCTTTGTATTGCGCCAAGAATCCGCCGCATGCGACTTGATTGACTGAGATGTATAGCAAAAGAGGTTTTCTCAATTCTGGCGGCTTCAAGATAAGAGGATTGAGAAGATATTTCTTGATACGATCGAATGATTGCTGACATTCTGGTCCCCATTCGAACTTCACTCCTTTTCTGAGCAAGTGATTGAAAGGTTCGCATCTTATTGCCAAGTTGGAAATAAATCGTCGAATTGATTGCATGCGTCCCTGAAGGCTACCCAATTCTTTGAGATTTGTCGAAGGTGGCATATCAATGATAGCCTTTGCTTTGGCTAGGTCAACTTCAATTCCCTTTTTACTGACTAGAAAACCCAACAGTTTGCCTAATTCGACTCCAAAAATACACTTTTGGGGGTTAAGTCTTAACTTATAAAGAATGAGTCGCTTAAAAACTTGATCAAGGGCTTTGAGGTGATCTTCTTCCTCTTTGAATTTTATGAGGATATCATCAACATACGCATCCATGATTTTGCGCATCTGATTGTGAAAGATAACAGCCATTGCTCGTTGATACGTTGGTCCTGCATTCTTGAGCCCAAAAGGCATAACGCTATAGCAGAAAGTGCCCCAAGGCGTAGTGAAGGAAGTCTTTGATTGGTCGCGGGCGGCCAACTTAATCTGATTGTAGCCGAAATATCCATCCATAAAGGAAAACATGGCATGTCCTGCCATGCTGTCGACTAGAAGATCAATGCTTGGAAGTGTATAATCATCTTTCGGAGTTGCTTTATTGAGGTCTCTGAAGTCTATGCAAATCCTCACTTTGCCACTTTTCTTTGGAACAACGACAATATTGGCTAACCAATCGGGGTAATCAATAGTTCGGATGAATCCCGCTTTGAGCAAATCTTCGTGTCCTTCTTTAACTTGTTGTTCTATTCTGAGATCCATTTTTCTCAATTTCTGCTTGACTGGCTTAGCATCTGGCCTTAAAACAAGACAGTGTTCGACCAATTTGGGGTCTAAGCCCGGCATATCTTCATATGTCCATGCGAACACTTCTTCATGTTGCTTGAGGAAATTAGTGTGCCTTTCTTTCTCTCCCGAGCTCAGACTGGTACCGATCTTGAGAATCTTGGGATTGTGTGATCATCGCAAAAATTTTCCTCTCTGGTGGTTTCTCTCTCTTCCTTCTCTTTTCCTTTTCTAACCTCTATTTTCCTCCTTTTTGAAGGGAGAAGAATAAAAGAAAGAAAAGAGAGAGAGAAGAGAAAAGAAAGAAGAGAGAAGAGAGAGAAACTCTTTTGGGCGGTCTCACTTGACCTTGATTTGAAAAATATTTAGAAATTTAACTCACCTCCGTTTTAAAAATTTGCAGGAAAATGGAGAGATGGGATTCGCTCGTCGGTACGAGGTTCGACCGTTCCTGGCGCCTTTACCAAGGGTAATCGAACCAAGGATCGAATCTATGTCTTTTGCTTTGCCTAAATATAATCTAAGAATTTATCCTAAAGATCTAAATGCACAAAGAATCATGCTTGTGCAATGCAAGGATGTATGCTCTTTTTGAAAATTTGATTTGAAAATTTCCAAGTATTCTGAGATGAACTTGGTAAAGGAATGAAGAAATGATTGAATCTAACTTAGAACTTGAGATAGATCAGAGAAGTTCTAAGTTTTTGAAGTAAATCGGAGTTTGAAAGAATAAATCTTGACTTGGAGAAAGAATGATTTAAAGCTTTGAAATGAAAGGAAATGAAGTTTCAAAGTCAGAAATGGACTTTGAATTTAATCATGGATTTAGGAGAGAAAATGAATACTTGAAATGGACTTGAATTTAGGTTTTGAAATTTGAAATTTTAAACTTAGAATGGATCTGAGAAATCTAAATGGTATAGAAATGAATTTACAAAATCCAGATGTGATCTGTAAGTGGATTTAGATTTGAAATCTGGAAGTGAAATGGAATTGGTTTTGAAAGTTGGAATTGAAAATAGAACTTGATTTGAAATCTAGATTCCAAGATGGAATTTGAATCCAAAGGCTGGATCTTTGAATCTGAACTCTAAATTGGATCCAAAATTTAAAATGGAATCGAATTCTGGATCCTAAAATGGGTTTGGATCTGAAGTCTGAGATCCAAAGTAGAATTGGATTCTAGATCCTAAAATGGATTTGGATCTAAAGTCTGAGATCCGATGTAGAATTGGGTTCTGGATCCTAAGATGGATTTGGATCTGAAGTTTGAGATTCGATGTAGAATTGGGTTCTGGATCCTAAGATGGATTTGGATCTGAAGTCTGAGATCCAAAGTAAAATTGGATTCTGGATCCTAAAAGTGGAATTGGATCTGAAGTCTGAGATCTAAATGTAGATGTTGAATCCTGGATCCTAGAATGGGTTTTTGGATCTGAATTTGAGATCCAAAAAGTGGGGATTTGTACTTGGAAATATGGATCCAAGTTGGATTTAAGATCTAACTTTGGATTTGGAATTTCAAAATTTGATTTGAGAATTTTGAACTTGGAATATGAATTTCAAAGTCAAATTGGACTTTGAATTTGAAGTTTGAATCTGGAATTTAGAAGATGAATCAAGAATTTCTAAGTTTGAATTGAATTTGGAAAAAGGATTTTTAGAAATTGAATCTTGAATATACAGATGAATTTCAAAGTTAAATTGTACTTTGAATTTGAGATAGAATTTGAAATTTGAAATACAAGATGATTCTGAAGTTTCAAAGTCAAACGGGACCTTGAAATTGAATTCTTGAATCTTTTGGGAAATTTGAATTTATGAATAGGTTTTGATCTGAGAAATGAAGGAAAGAATTACTTGGATTTATGAAAAGGGATTTTGAAAATATGATGCAACTCTATCCTAAATGATGAATGAATTTAAAGAATTTGAATTTAGATTTTGAAAAGCTATCTTATTCTTGAAATGAATTAAAATGAGATTGAAGATATAATACATCCCTGACTATGGTCATTGAATGTATTATATAATAATCTATATTTAAATTCAGGTGAAGAATAAAACACATTTGGTGCTTTTATAGAATTTAAAATGAAATTAACTCTCAATATACCCTGACTATGGTCATTGGTATATATTTTGAGTTAATTTTAAGTTAAATTCTGATAAAAGAAGAAAATATTTAAGGAAAATATGATGAATTTTGAAAACGGATCCAGTGTGGATCTAGTGTTATTTCGTAAAAGTTAAAAATCCTAAGTTTTGTCCATACCCTGACTATGGCCATTGATATGGATCATCAACTTAGGATCAATTACCTTTTACGAAAACAGTGCACGTGCCATTTGTGTTTCCCCATTGTGAGAATTTGAGAAATAAAGAAGAAAAAAAAAATGTATGAACACAAGCAATTCATGATATTTACAATGCTCATTCATTCTATCTAAAAGCTGAAAATGTAAATTTTCATTGAGATATAACTATTACAATACATGAAATTGAATTTACAACTCTCACTAATGATCTTCTCCACATATTCTCCTGCAAGACACTTGATTAGTATGAAAAGAGAAAATTTGTACTTATCATATGGGTGTTAAAGGTAAAAAGATGCTCACATGCCGAGGTATCTAAGATCTAAAAGTGTGGAAACATGATATATACTTATGTACATATATACCTATATATATATATATATATATATATATATACTTATATACATGAATGTATATATATATAGGTGGAATGGTATGGAGTTGGGATGCGACAAAGACGGCAGAAATTATAGAATTTGCAAAATGGTGTTATAGTTGTGTATGGATAGTGTGGAGTATTGTACATATGTGGAAGTATGGGCACAAAGTATATGTGACAATGATATGAATGCCTAAGTGGATTGTGTAGTATATAAATGTGATGCTGAACCTAGCAGATGTAACAATAGTGAGTGAAAGTGTGCTGAGGATACATGCAGAGTGGATGACAGGGGATAATCCTCTGCAAAATGGCAACAATAATGTTGCAGTAAAAGTGGAATTGGTGCAGATGGAGAATGGAGGTACTGTAACTGAGATTACATCTGCAGCTGCATCGATCCTTTCAGCTGGGCCTGCTCTCCTCGTCCGGCATGGGACCACCTCTCTGGATCGCTGGATGGTGGTAAAAGTAGGTGAAGGTTGTGTTGCAGGACTAGTGACACACATGTGTTATGCGATTTCCACAAAACAGATGGGTTTTGATCTATAGCTTCCTCAACGCCAACCCTTAAAAAGTAACAGTGTCACTTATGCCAGAGATTATACCAACAGAAACTTCAGGTGGGAGAGACATTCTGCTTTCAGCACATTGATGCTGTGAAGAAACTGATCTTTAGGAGTTGCCTTGATCTCATGGAAGAGATAGAGCCAGCAGCTGGAGCTGGAGTTGCTGAAGCAACTGGAGTATACTTCTAGCAACAAGATTTGACATAGTTTGTCCACAAGCAATGATATCTAAAGATGATGTAGGTGCTGGAGTTGTAATGCACAACCCATAGATGGGTACTATTCTGCTACAGTGAGTGTCAAACTGCGGTAGATGGAGCATAACATGGGTGGGACATGGGGCTGGCGCAGCGAGGTGCTGTTGTGGCTTATGCTGGTGCCGAGTGGCATGATGTGCAAGGATTGGAGCTGCATGATATGCCAGGTGGTGCCGAGATGATGAAGATGCAGGGGTGATTCTAAATCAGATGATGACGTAGAGCCTGTGTAACCTATATGATGAAACAAAACATGCCATGAATAATGCAGATACAGACCAAAGCAGACTTCAGATATCAAGGCATGATGTATGATTATAGTCATCAGATATTTTGAGGTAGAACAAGAGATCATCAGTCAGGAAGAAATATACACAAGCAATTGAGTTACACGCTGACTGTCTAAAATAAACTAAAACAGTTACTAAATTTTTTTTTTTTTAATGAGACATCTAGAAACATTGGAACTAATGTTATATGACAAAGTCAATGCTTTGAAAAGAAACTATCTGATGATACGTAATGTCAAAGATATGAACTCCTGTGGATACGATGGTTAAGACTAACAAGAGAAGGATATTTCTAATTTAAACAGAAGAATCAAAGACATTTTGCAAAATATGATTCCCAACCTTGGAGCTACTTACCTTCCGGCCACGCCATAACCAGCAAGATCAGAGAGCAAGATTTCTTGAAGTGATATTCACACGATCCAACAAACCACCATTTCTTCTTTTATATATAGGAACAATGCACAGAAAACAGACATAAGCTCTTGACATATCCCTGAATAAATTTCCTTATTCCACAGAAATTTTATGATTGCCACAAAATCCAACTGATGAAATTTCCTCTGAATAAGTTTGAAAAAGTCTAGAATCCCTTCTCCAGATATGTAGCCTTTAAGTCCAAAACAGCAACATTCAGTATTTGTCATTCTACTAATTCAATCAATTTATGGGCAATATTTCTAAAACAATGAGATGGCCTTAAAATATGACCAAGGGTAGATATGATAGAATCTAAATTAGTGAGGATAGCCTCACACTAATGCCCTGACATGCTATTTCTCAACAAATTTTTAGATACAGGTCGCAGGCACTATGAAGCTGTATGGTTAGAAACGGTGGTAGCTGATACAGGTTGAGTGAAGGACATAAGCTGAAGGAACCTGAAAGAAAAAAATATGAGGATGCATACACTCTAATAATATTGCACAAGCATAGGCATTAACAGGGGAGTTCACTACCAGCGAAATGGCTCCTTGTTTTGCTTGATCTGTTTAGACCATTTGCAATTCTTATGCTGATTTGGAAATGGCTTTCTGAAGTATTCTCAGAATAGTCATTTTTTATTTTGATCATTTCACTTGACCTCGCAATTTTGACTTTGAAATCTGAAGATGAGAGATCGAGTTCCAGCTAGATCGTGAAGCAAGCTGAATGCACCCTTATCTGTAATAAGGGCTGATGCTGGTATGTTTTCCACATAGAACCTCCTTGATGGTCGCGTGGCTTCCGCAAGCTGAACAACATCTTCTGAGGCATTATTTTTCACTGAGGATGCAACATTTGTAATAACTCCATTATGACTGAGTATGAAACAGGAAGAGCTTGATGCCACGGTTTAAGAGAACTGTTGGGCTTCTACGCCCAATGATAGTTAAGCAGACGCCTCTGTTGCGAGTCCACCTGTAATATAAAATGTCTAATTCACTCAATAAATTCAATTTATAGGAATCATTTGAATAGAACAGAATCATACCTGACAGAATTCATTAGTCATCAGTAAGAGTTCTTACTCAAGGCAGCTGGCCTTTGCAGCCTTACCATGGCAAACAACATCTTGTCATATATCTTTAGTCTCAGATATATCTATGTTGACACCCTTCTGAGAATCTGTGGATCCTGTGGCATCTTGTAACATGATTTGCAAAATCATAAAGAAGTCTCCTCATCTCAATAAGAAGTTCAGACTCATGCTTCTCTTTAGACCCCCGTGGACTTTTAAACAAGAACTTGGCTTTGTTTGTTGAAGAAAGAAAGGCATTTGCTAAGCACACAAAAATTGCACAGATATATAGGTAATTGGATTTTTTTGAATCAAATCATATAAGTGACCCTTTCCACGATCCAATCATATGTCAAATTGGGATCCACATTCAACCCACAAATCGACCTCAACCGATCGATCATATCCCAGCAGGGAAACCTTGGGAGACTTACCTGATTGGGGAAAACTTAAGGTCACCATTTTCTCCTTCCAATAGATGATAGATTGCATACCCTACCTTCAGACTTATTGAAAATATCTCATTGTAACATATCCTGCTATAAGTTTCAGACATATTCCCACATCCAGCAATGAATCCAGGACACTCCAGGGGCTGGACTGAAGAGTGTACCCAAAATTTAGGGAAGAAATGAAGATCGGGCATCTTGAAGATCCATCTCTGAAGCCACTATAGGATGCTCTTTGACAATATGTAAATCCTTTCCAAGATCAACATGGATTTTCTTGGTGCCCCAACATCAAAATAGTGGCCAAACCCTCCACATTAAGAGCATGGGTCGCATAAATGCTTAAATCATCATAACTTTTAAAAGGGAAGGAAGCCCTCTTTTGGCATCTTAACATGAGAAACTTAAGCCAATATTAACAGAATAATGAACATCCTTGATATTTAAGACAAGGTTTACATTTGATATTTCTCAACAATTTAGGCAAGGACATACAACAAACGCGTGATGATATGATGAAAGGCAGCCTAATATAACAGGATTAAGATATGATAAATGGTGATCAAATATCCAACAGTTGTATTGATGTTTGAAATAAATTGGATACCCAACGTCAGATCGACTCTTACTTCTCTTTTTTTTTTTTTTTTCAGAGAACCAGAAAAATAGCTCTTACGTAGTAAAAAAAAATAATACGATTCCATCATGACAGACCCATAGATTTATTCTGGTATGATTCCCAGGCTGGTAAACACGAAACAGAGAATTGATAAACCGAAAGAAAATCAAAACCAAGAGACAAGAAAGGGAAAAAAAAAGGAAAAGAAAAAGTAGATCGATTGAAGGGATGCCGTTTGCAAAATACAACAATGATAATGAATGAGATGCCGTAACATCCTGATTCCGAAATTAGATATAATGGAGGATTACATCTAAATAACATACACAGATATTAAGACCCCTATAAACTGACAAGATAAATCGTAAAAAAAAAAAAAAAAATAGATGTTGGAGTCGATTGCTCCATTGATGTTGCACATTGGTAGATCAATGTTGCCATAAGCAACTTGATACCACCCAGCGTGCTTTTGAGAAAATAAGGAAAACAGAATCGAAGTATCAAAATATAAAGAAAAAGGAAAAAAAAAGATAAAGGTAGAGATAAAACTGAAGTTCGAATTTCAAATGAACCGACGATGCCATTGCGGGGCATCATCGATCATTAGTATGTAAGGAAAGATAAAAATAGAGAGTCCTCTGTGAATCCAAAACAGAGAAAGTAAGATGTAGAACTGTAAAAAAAATAAAAGGGGTCGAACGTCGAACTGGCGTTAGAAATCAAAACTAATTTGGGGATAATGAAAGGGGCTCTTACCTTGCATGCTTTATGGAAACTCTGAGAGGAGAAGAGAGTTGAGGTTTCTTCCATAGCCTCCAGGGGAAGGAAAAGATTAGAGGTAGAAGAAGAAGCGATGCGGTGGGGAGTGAAACACAATCCATTGAGAGGAGAAGGTGCGGTGGTAGGGGGAAAACGGGTGAAGAGGATGCTGGGGTGAAGAAGCGGTCCTCAACCCTTCCCCTTCGTGCCTCTTTTAAAGAGGAGGGAGGAGAGTTCGGTTGCCGATGGATGGAAGAGAACGGAGGTGGCTGTTGAAGATGAAGGGTTTAGAAGGTTGAGATGGAGAGAAGGAGAGGAAGAAAGCTCGATGGTGATCGGGCGGCTGAGCAGGAGGGTTCAGAAGGGGAGGGAAAAGGATCCCTCTAGAAGGAGGGTTTGCGAAAGAGGCGCCCTCTCTCTTTTCTCACAAAGGGTTTTTCAAAGAAACCCTAAAAACTGATCTTCAAAAGAGCCTCTTTTATTTTTGGGATTTTACAAAAGAGGGGTTTTTTAACAAACATGTTTTCATAAAACTTGATTTTCAAAAAAAAGGTGTTTTTCAAAAGGTTTTTTTAAAAGAATGGCTTTTAAAAGTGTTTTTTTTCAAAACCAAATTTTTTGTTTCTTTTCTATTTGTATTTTCATTTTTTTGTATTTTTTGAAATAAAATCTAAGATTTTACGAGAAAACTATTTTTTTTGTATTTTTCTGAGAAATATTTACAAAAGTGTTCTTCTGAGAATTTCAGACCATTTCGGGGAAATTTCTTCAGAAGGGTGGGTTTGGACCCAGGTTTTGAGAAAATGTTCGAGTTTTGACACTCGAATCGAGAAATACAACGTGATGGATCCAAACGGATACCGGACGAACTGTCTGAGCCTTTCAAAAGTTATTTTTGATAATTTTGAGAATTCGATTTAAAATTGGATAATGAAGCTCAGATTTGGATCTTGACAATAGATCCAAATCCGAAATTGAGTCAGATATGTAAGATGAATTTAATTTCAACAACACTTGAGAAATAAAATGGAATTTAGATTTAAAACTGATTCAATTACCCAGAAAATGGGGGCGAAGGGCAAAAAGAGAATATTTAAAAGATTTTGAAAAATTTGGGGTGTTCACAGATTGTCCTCTGAACCGATATTGACATCTTCAGTCGGATCTTGTACTAGAGCTGACAATTCGTCTTGCTTCTGAATTGAAGTGAACTCTGGCAATTCCTGAAGAGATTGATCAAATTCTGCATAATCATCTGACTGCTTTGCAACCTTGCCATCTTCTGTGTTTGCTTTGACTCGGTGAATTGCTGTCGACTTCTAGAAAGCCTTTGGGTTGAGAACGAGCTTCTTGATTGCTCGAGAAGACATTCTGAAATTTTTGGATGAGAAATTTGATTCAGATAAAATCGTCCATCATAAGATAAACAATCATTTGAAAAGAACCATACATAGAATGGCATTATAAAATGAGGAGACAGATGGCATCCAGATAGACAAAGAAACTTGAAATTTTATTGATCTTGAATTGATCAAGGACATTGATAAAATGAGACATTTATTGGAAAGAATAGAAATGAAATAACAAATGGTTCTCAATGTGCCCCTTTGACAAAAACAGTCTTCTTTGGTGAGCTTTCGCTGAAAAACCCTAGTCCTGCTCTATGGGGATGATGTTTTTAGATCACTGGCTCGACACGACCATCTTCATTTTTGCCTAGTCCTTTGAAGGGTTGATAACCATGCTTCAGGAGTAAATCAAATCCTTTTTTTGCTTTCATAAACTGCGGAAACAGTGGATGATCTTTGAGAGTGCTATAGTTGATCCAGCCTCCAATCTTGAAGAATTCAGGACCTTTCTATCGGGTCATGGCTACAGTGTGCATAGATAATTCTGAGGTTGTCTGGAGTATTTTTCGACTTTCTCTGAGACTGATTTCTTCACTTTCCCTGATGCTAGGGATATCTACAGTGAATGACGGTCAAGGGATCATGGGTTGCGGGAGCCTTTCATCTGGGTCCTCTCCGAATATTGTTGTAATCATTCCACCTTTTGACCATTTTACACATTGATGAAGGGTAGAAGGTACTGCATTTGCATTGTGAATCCATGTCCTTCCAAGCAGCAGATTGTAGGGTGGTGGCACATTGACCACATGAAAGAGCATTGAATGCATTGAGTAATTGATGAATACTTCTAGAAATATCTTGCCTTTAGCTGTTTGACCATGGTTGTCAAACTTATATATAGTGATAGGATCTGGAATATATTCTTCTTCCTTGATGCTTAGCACCTTTGCGGTCATTTCAAGACATATATTCAGGTTGCTGCCTCCATTAACTAGCATATGGGGTGCTGTCATTCCTCTTACTCGAACGACAATGTACAAGACATTATTGTGAAAGGAGTGAGGCTTTAGAAGGTCCTCATCCGAGAAGGTGATCGGCGCATTGGTCATGGCTGAATTCACAATTTATGCCATGTCTTTAGGTGTGGTACTGGGTTTGACTTTAATTTTTCTGAGCAAATCATCCAGTACTTGTTGGTGCTTGCGGGAATTCTCGATCAAGTCCAAAATTGAAATATTAGACAAAGCAGTCAGTGGCTTTTGACTTTCATTTTCCGACCTGGGCTTGATGAATTGATTAAGGAATTCCAGGATTCCTTTTAATTTGGGGGACGATCTTGCAGGTTCTGATGACACTTTCAGCTTACCAAGAGCTGAAATTATGTCCATTTTCTTAGAAGTTGGACCTGCTTGTCGTAGCACTGACACCTGATGCTGAACTTGGAGATCTTGAACGAAACATGGCTTGATGTGCTCTTGAGGCTAGAATGACTGTTCAGATATCATTGTTGTGGTGTGCGGAGGAAAGGGCTGATTGAGAATGTCCATTTTTTCTTCTTCTTCTCCTTCCACCAACAAATTTTTGTCAATAAGATCCTGTACAATGTTCTTGAGAACAAAGCAGTTCTCAGTGTTGTGTCCCACTGTCTTGTGGAACTTGCAAAATCGATCTTTCCACTTCCCCATAGGCACAAGGGGATCGGCCAGTCTTGGCAACTTGACCATCTCCTTTGACAGCATATACTCGAGCACATCTTCGAGTGATTGATCGAGGGGAGTGAATTTTCTGTCGTAGCTCCATCCTTCATGTTTAACCTTTTCACGCAGTTTTGGCCCTTGATCTTGCTGAAGAGGTTTGTTGTATTGAGGGGCAGGCTTTCCTTTCTGATCACCTTTGTTGTTTGAATTGCCTGCACCATAGCAGTAATCTTTCTTCTGCCCTTTATAACGATTGTTATTGCTGTTGTTATTGGCAGAGTAGGTGAAGTGAGTTTTCTTTTTCTGCTCACCTTGGAGGCTATTCTTGGGAAATGTGAAGCCTTTGTAGACTCCATTCTCTACGCTTAGCTCGAGCCATTCGGCGCGTTCAGTCAATTCAATGAAAGTACGGGATGGTGCGATGGAGATTAATCCTCTTAGTGGTTCCGAAAAGTTGTTGAGGATCAGCGATAAAGCATGCCTTTTGGATATAGGATCCCTCATTTTAATGCAGACTGACCTCCATCTATGAATAAAGTCCCGTGCTTTTTCATTTTTGTTCTGCCTTAGATTGCAGAGATGGCTTAGTGTCGAGAGTGCCTCTGTGTTGAATAGGAAGCATTCAATAAATAAATTCACCACTTTATCGAACTCCTTGAGCTCGATAGGATTGATATGCTCAGCATACCATTTGGCTACAACTCCTTCCAAGCTGCGGGGGAAACATAGAAACAATGCTCTGTTGTCCCTCTTGAACCTCAAGCACTCAACAAAGAACGTGGAGAGATGAGATTTCGGGTCGCCAAAACCGTCGAACTTGATGAATTTACAAGGTAGATTTTTTAGGTCTTCATCACCTTCTAAGCCATCATAAAAGTCCTCACTAGTGAAGACTTTCTTGCCCTTGTCGCGGGCTTGCAGATCTTTAACCACTCTGGCCATTTCCCTGAATTGTGCTTGCAGGGAATTTTCTGTGACTTGACTTTTTGGTATGCGGCTCTTTCTTTGTTCTCGGTCAGGTTTCTGAAATGTCGGATGCATCTCATACTCTTCATCGGTGTCTTTCGTTGATTCTGATTCATCTGAAATTTCTTCTGGCTGAACCTACTTTTTGGAAGCCTTCTTATCCTTGTGACCGTGGAACTGCTGCCTAAACAGTTTCTTTTCTGAACTGGTTCTGGGTTGTTCGCTTATCATTTTGTTCATCATCTTACAGAACATGGCATACATCTGTGGATCTATGCCATCGTCCTCTTGCTGTTGTTCTTGACTTCTGACAGATCGCGGGGAGCCCATCTCTTCTTCTAAAGCTGATAAGTACTGAGAAGACATTGTTCTTTTGCTTGATCTTGTCTGAACTATCAAATGTTGCAGATGCTCTCTGCAGGGCAAAGACCTGATTAGATTATGAAGGAATTGGTTTTTGGAAGAAATATTTGCTGGAAATATGGTAGACAATTTGAAAAAGTTATCCCATTACTAGGGATTGAGTCATCGCAGTAATCACGACAATTGTGTTGTCATTCTTTGAAAGAGAAATAAACAACGGAAAAATGTGCCTTGTTACCTAGGCGAGGTCGTCAAACCACAATAGAAAGAGAGAAAATCTTATTTGGAATGAGAAAAATATGATTTTATTGATCTTGACAAAGAGGTGGAGGACAAACAATTTGCCACCATTCATGATAGTCGGCAGACACTTTAGGACCAGGAAAGAATTTGAGAGAAACAAAGAAATCCCAGCTGTAGCGGGCAGAATGATATGCCCCAGACCATTATGCGGAAGTGAGATCGAATTCTGCCATAGCTTCTGATAGTAGTCGAGCTTCGACGTACTGCTGTCTCTGGGAGAACTGCCGAACACATCGCTCTGGCTGATAGTAAGTGCAGAAGAATGATCCCAACAATTTGAACCGCTTGCCATAAGCGTATGTATATCTGGGAGGAGACAATTATCGATCAAAGTAGTCGTAGACTATGTCATCTTCTTGAATGATGTCAATCATGGATCGGTACTGCGCCACTGGAAGAAGTTCTTGGCCATTGTATCTGAAAGAGCTTGCTCGGGCTGGAATATGCTGGAAGAACCAGGATTGAAGCGCGTAAATGTATCCTTCGACGAGAATGGATTCTCCAAGTGAGAAACGAGTCAATCCTCAATATAGGAAAGCGAGTGTTGCCATGGCTATGGAGAGACGATTGGTCTGTCGACTTCCCCATCTTCTCATGAGCTGAATTATTCTAATATCCATGTAGTTTTGTCCATTTGGGAAGAGGGTTAATCCTACAGTGCATAAAACCATTGCATTCTGAATCCTTTCTCTAGCTATCCTTGATAGCGAGCTGACTTCAACGAAGGTCCCGTACTGGCGGTACAACTCGAGCAGGTTGACATATTCATTTCCGTCCAACTGGATCAGAGGCCAAGATCGGCGGCCTGTCATGCGAGCTAAGGAGTCTCGAGGGTCCAAACCCTTGACATTGATCAAAAATTGATGCTCTAACGGATCTCCTGGTTGACCGACTGGTTTTGGTAACCCCATAATTTCTAAAAATTCATCCATTAAAATGGTCATCTCTCCCCACGGGAACCAAAAGGTACATGTCTGTGGATTCCATCGCTCTGCCATTGTGTGGATCAGGTTGCCATTGATGGTTTGCTTTCCGACTGCTGACGCCACTTCTAATCCGCACTCGCTCAAATGGCCCGGGAACATGCGAGAAAAGCTTTTGAGCCATGAATAATACCACCGAAGAATGAAAGTTCTGGTGCTAAGGGATCGATGTTCAGGATGGCCTTGTCGCACCTCATAGGAGATGTGACCTTATGGAAAAATAGGATTGATTTGACTGGATGCCATCGGACTGAAAACAGAGAAAGACTCAAAATCAAACTAAGGAAAATTATGGAAATTTTGAAAATTTGCAGGCAGGATATAAAATGCGGCTGAAATTTCGAAATCCGGTAGAACGGTAGAATGGAAATCACCTGGAGTTTTGAAAGAAATTGGATATTTGGGCAAATCATCCAGGGTTTGAGAAAATAAAAGGAAAAATGAGAATATGGATACTTAGAAAATATTTTTGGGGAAAATATAAGAGAAATAAAGGTAACATACAAACAGTCACATCCTGCACAAACATTTATGCACATACAACACTCCCTAGAAGGCTGACTCTAGATACATCATTTTGAAAAATAGTTGTAGGACCCTAATCCTAATTCTAGGTTCAGATCATCTTTGTCCAATCCAGTTATGCCGATATACCCGAACCGAAATCCGAGATATGTGGCATATAATTTCAACTCTGGTTCTAAGGTAAGGTTTTCCAACATCCTTGAGCGCCTACCGATATACTTCGGACTGTGGCCCGCGATACGTGGTAGGGGGAAGTTAACCCAAATAAGTGGCCCAGTTGTGAGGCTCTGTCCCGAACTAGGGTTCTGGAAGAGAGCCCAGCAACGTGAAGACCGGGTAAAAGTAGGTAAGGGAGGTTTGGAAAAATGATCACATGCAAGAAATAGAGAGCTCTAAGTCCTAGAGAGATAGATTTTTGAAAATCTTTGAAGAAGCATACATTGTTTGCATTCAGATCCTAAATTGAGGAGAGTTGTATTTAGACCTAAGTTTATGTGAGCATGAAAATATCTCCTCAATCTGGTTCTACCAAACCATGCCTAAGCTATATGCAGTCAATGTTAGCTAGGTCAGAATCTAGGCTCCTAGGTTTGCATGATATCAGAAAGTAAAGAGCTGACATTTTGTGAACACAGTTTTGATGATTGAACCAAATCAAGCACACTTTTGATCAGACAAGGACATGTCCCATCTCGATCGCCAAACTGTTATCGTCGCAAAATTTTTCGTCTTCCCTTCCCTGTGGGAGAGAGAGGAAAATGCTTTCGCGAGTCAAACTTGACCAGAGTTTTGAAAATTGTTTTGAAATACTCACCTTCGTTTTCAAAAATAGCGGAAAAATCTATAGGATGGGGCTCGACCTGTCGGTATGAGGTTCGACCGTTCCTGCCGCCTTTAACAGAGGTAATCGAACCAAAGACCAAAATTGTGCTTGATTTAGCTGAATCATTGAAATCGTGTTCTATCCTAAATATACAGAAAATTCAGGCATGTGCTATGAAATTTTGAAAAAATGCAAGTTGGAAAATATGATGTATGCTCAAAAAATGCTTTGGAGTTGAAAAGTATTTCGCAGGAAAAAGATGGAAATCAATCTCTCAAGAAACTCTGATGAAAGAAATTTGAAATCTCAAGAAAGTTTATAAAGATTTGGGAAAATCCTGAATGAATGAAAAATCCTGGGAAGATGGAAAGAGCTCTTGAGAAAAGATGAACATTTGAAAAGGAAAATATTTGTCAGGAAAATCCTAACTTTAAAAATTTTCTTTGGAAAATGATTGAAATTTATTGAAAAACTCTTTAGAGAGGGAAAATCAAAACTTAGGAAATTGAAATCCTGAGAATATTGTCCTTGAACTTTTTGAAAATCAATTTTGATTCTTGAGAAAAGATAAGAAATTCTTTTTGAAAATGAATCTTAAGAAAATAATATTTTCCAGGAAAAATCACTGGAAAACTTGACTTGGGAAATCCAACTTCGAAAATTTTCAGAGTTTCTTGAGGAATTGATTTCCATGGAGTGAAATTTTCTTGAGAAAATCTTGAGAAAAGCAGATTATGCCATGATGCAGATGATCTGAATTTATGAATGCACTTTGGAAAAGATATCCGGAAAGATTTTCTGAGAAATTTGTTGGAAAAATGTGTATTAAGCCAAAGTAAATTCTTCACATATTCTGACTGTGGCCATGAACATGTTCAGAGTTTAATTGATTTAATTCACAACATTTTACAAATTTGAAAATATGATGTGCAATTTTGAAGATAGCCTAAGAGTGTAGGCTCTGTGTGACTAGTAGAAAGATGCTGAATCTGGGTCTCGTCCATATTCCGACTAGGGCCGTAAATATGGACTCCACCGAGTTCATTAACTCCCTAAAAGTTGGTGCATGTGCCATTTGTGTACATCTATAGTGATTTTGAAATGCAATGCATGAACCACATAGTCAGGATATTACAGGAATCAAACTACATGATATGTATCCTAATCTAAGCAGTAAAAGTAAATATTATTCCAAATTTTGATTATTACATCTCTGGCATAAAGCAAAATAAATGCAAAAGAAAAAGAAATACAGAATTAAAAGAGTCAGCATCCTTCAGATTTTCCTGCAAATGAGAATTGAAACAAGAAGTACAATATGTAGAGAGATGATTGAAAGTTCAAGGTTGGTGACACGGCACAATTGATTTTACATGCATTATAGTAGAAACATATGGGTTAATGAGAAAAAAAATGATTGGGAATATAGGTGAGAAACATCCTGAAGCCATGCTAAAACTAAAAAGAGAACTATTCAGATATAGATCTAAACACTTAAGTTTTGCATTAGATAAAATATATATAGGAGAATAACCAGGTCATAATATACATAGAAATCACCTCGACCTAAAAGTATATGATAATATCCTTTTTAAGTACACATGTGAAAAAAAATGTATAGGGAAATATGGATATCATTATAGTTGATAGTAGACCTAATGATAAAATTTATATGTGTTATGTATAGGTACCATTGATAACGATGTGTTGGACTCATACAAATGAGCTATGGAAGATAATAACAGGTGACCCTGCTTGACGATTTACCATGGAGTCCATGGGTGATGGCGATATCACCCTGCAACCGCCAATATGGTGATTGATATTTGATATGCAGAAAATGTTTTAGAACAAAGATAGAGTCATGCACAAAACGTACCTAAACATTTACAACAAATATATTGAACATAAATAACGACCCATCTTAGACTTAGAGCTCAGCTACAAGACATACAAGAATATGAGAGGTCATCTTACAAAGGGACGGCCTACTGTAGTTATACCTAAATCATGAGTTCCAGTCCTCCAACAATTGGGAATATCAGCTCCAATGAACAACATATGGAGTTAGAGACTGGTGTATACAAGACTTTCCAAATGCTAGATTGAATCCAAATATTAAATGGATCAATCTGAGATCTTAGAACAACGATCCAAACTTTCATATATTGGGATAACCTTACTGTAATAAATGGTGACTCAGGTCATTATATCATACATAACAAATCAGTTACAACCACCAATCACTCCAACCCAATGTAACAAGCAGATTAGTGGGCATTAGATCTTTCAGATGATGCATAATGATATGATCAAGATGAAGAACTTCAAACATAGCTGTTGGGGTAATGAAATATCAGAATCTAAGCAACCTATATATAAACAAATAGTAATGAATACTGATTCTGAATAACAGTCATGAATTCGGTTACAGGTGAGGGGATTAATACCGAAAATGAAATTGTAGCAGATTTATGCTAAAACACAAACGTTATTGTACATGACATAGGCTACCGATATCTGCAATTAATAGTAAGATTCTGAGGAGATAAGCTCCTGAGAACAAAGAATATGGGATACCCCAAGATACAGGCATCATAAAGAATTGAAATTAAGATTCCTGTCAGATTTAGATGTTGCGCCCAGGTTACTGGTGCTATTTATGTACGATGAATCCATAAGGATATCGTTTGGGACCGTGATATGCAGATGCTCCCTTTTTAAGAACCATGCAAAGGGGTAGAAACCGATGGGATACAGGAAATTCAAGGTTAACATCAAACATATGAGGCAACATGGAAAGTAACAGGTTTGCCAAAAAAATAATGAAAGTGATATCATTTGATATCTCATTCACTGGATTTGCAGAGACTGAAATGTTAAGGAAATGGGGATTTTGTAAAATAAATGACATGAATGGAACTATGCGGAATGATGTGATGTAAATATGAATTTGAAAAAAAAAACACAAACTAAAACCAAATGCCATTCCATGGCGTTTTTAGTGCTGTAAAATATCATAAAAGAGAATGTCGATTTCAGAAAATATGATCTTCAGGGGAGCTGATGATGCCATTGTGAGGCATTATCGCTCATCAATGTATGAGACCGTGATGTATGCATACTACTTCAACAGATGAACTAAGTTTTATAACTCCTATGAGATGAATGTGATGCATATTTACCAAGTTCGCAGACATAGGTAATGAGGCAACCCTATGTTGTTGTAAAACCTTAAGGTTTAACAAAATGCTTAGATGGACAGGGTTGGGCGTATGTCTGCCCCAATGGAAACGATGGGATACAATTTCTCAGGAGGCCTGCCAATAAAGACAGAAGGTGGTTCCTTACCTGATTATGCAAACTGCACACCTCTCGGATGCTAGCTCCTGGAAACTGGAGTGTTGAGATAGACCTCAATATTCAGAATTGGCAACTAGAAGAGGGCCCTTCCTCCTTATGTCTGGCAGATTCTTTGGAACATCCTTGAAGGAGGGAGGAAGCCTACGGTCTTGATGAGGTCGACTGAGAGGTGGAAACAGAGAGGGAAAACCAGGGGGATTAGTGAAAAGGGGAGCAAAAGAGTCGAAGAGCTGGGCCACCGATTCTTCTTCTCCCTCCTAAAAAAAAAATTGCAGATTGGGGCCTTCTTCTCCTATAGCAGCAAAAGAAAATGATAAAAAAGGGGGATTGGGAGCTGGGGTCAAGGAAATCGCCGATCGCCTCCTTCTTGGATGCTCCAAATCGTCCCCTTTTAAAGATCATCAACAGGTTTTCCAAAAAAATCGGTCCTTTTTGAAATCTTCTAAACTGGATTTTGAAAACATTTGAAATCTTCCAACAAATTTTTGAAAGGTCGTCAATCCTTGAAGGAAAAGGGGGCGGCTGGCTCATTTTGAAGAAGAATTTTGAGTTCACTTTACCTAAAACTTAGGTAAAGTGAAAAACTCGGGTAGGGTTTCACAATGGCTCCTTTTTGGGGCTGAAAAGTAATTAAAAAAAAAATGAAACCGGATTTGAAAGCTTTTTGAAGTAAATTTTTTTTTTTTTGTTTTTTTTTTGCAGAAAACTCTAGTGGGGCGCCACCTATGCGTGGGACCACTGGCTATTTTGTAAAATAAATAAATGAAAATTGAAAGGAGGGTTTTATAAATTGGTGTCACCTCCGGATGGGCACTGTTTTGAAAATAAGAGAAATATTTGAGGATTTGAGTGTGATACTGCTTCAAGGCGGGTCCCACGTCGTTTTATTTAAAATAAAAGCAAAATAAATTCTTTTTTTGGAATTTTTATAATAGTAGGCTAGTTTAGAAAATATGAAGTAAAATGTGTTGGGTTTCAAAAACTAATAAAAAAAATGGTCTTGTAGGGCAAAATACAGGGATTTTATAAAGAAATTTAGAGCCCTTTTTGCAAAAAAAAAAATTGAAATATAATCTCCTAAATTTAAAATTGTGTCCCCTTCTTTCCAACTAACGAAATTTTAAAAATCAATAGCAAAAATATCCAGATTGTTTTCTTGAGAAAACTTTTGTAATTCGGAGTCCTGGGGATAAAATGGGAAGAATTGGCAATTTTGAAAGACCCAGGGTTTCGAAATCAATTTTGAAAAAGGGTTAAAACCCGAATCTGGATTCAGGATTTGAAATCGAGAGTTCTGGACCTCGAAATGACATGCTGTGCAGTGAAATGGTATGAAATGTTCATGCAATGCTATGCAAAGACATGTTTCCTGAAATGCCCCTCTGAATTAGGAATTGGAAATTCTAGCTTCTTGTCAAGAGTAGGATTTTGAAATTTTGCAGTTTGAAGATATTTCTGAGTCTAAATAGAAAAATTTTGAGACTCGAGAATGAAATTTAGGACTTTCTGCAAGGTTCAATCTTAGAAAATGACTATTTTGCCCTTCATTGATTTTGGAGAACTGAAATATGATGATTGATGGAGATATCAAGAAATTGAGTGAAAATTTGGGGTGTTTACAACCACAACTGCAAGGCATAAGTGCATCCTTCCACCAGAATGGTTTTCCCAAGAGCGAAACGAGCCAAGCCTCGGTAGAGAAAGGCTAAGGCTGTCATAGAGACTGAAAGCTGACAGGTCTGCTTGCTTCTCCATCTTCGAAAGAGTTGGGCAACTCTGACATCTATGAAATTTTGACCATCTTGGAAGAAAGCTAATCCCACTGTGCATAGGATCATGACATGCTGAATTCTGTTTTTTGGTGTTCGAGATAAGGTGTCAACCTCTTCGTAAGATCTATACTTATGATAGAGTCCGAACAGGTCAATGAACTGATTCCCATTGATCCCAGTGAGAGGCCAAGATCTGCTCCCTGTTGCTCTGGCTAAGGCTTCTCGAATATCTACCCCTTTGATGTTGATCAGGAACTGCTGTTTGAGAGGATCATCGGGCTGACCAGCTGGTTCGGGTAATCCCATAATATCATTGAATTCGTTCATCAGTAGAGTCATCTCTCTCCATGGAAACCAAAATGTGCAGGTACGTGGATTCCACCGTTTTGCTATAGCCTGAATCAGACTTCCATTGATGGTTCGCTTGCCCACTGCCAATGCCATCTGCAATCCAAAGTCATCCAAGTGGTCTGGGAACATACGCGAGAAGGTGGCAAACCAAGAATAATACCACCGAGGGAAGAAGGGATGAGACTGGATGACCTGATGATCCGGGGATCCATCCTGTATTTGATAGAAGACATGGTCTCTAGGAAAGACAACATTGAGAGAATTGGACGCCATTGAAATGATACTGGGGCAAGGAAGAAATGAGGAGAATTAGATAGAATGCAGGACTTATGGATAGACTCTTGAAGAATAGATACTGAACTGGAAACTTTTGAAAGATCGAGGAAATTTAAAAAAGATTTTTCAGGGTTTTTGAAGAGAAATTTGATCTAAAAGATAAAAGAATGTAGGTAAGGAAAAATATACACCTGGGGTTTCTGAAAAATAAGGGGAAGTTTTAAATAATATACCTAGGGTTTTTGAAAAGTTTTGATATATATATATATATATATATATATATATATATATATATATATATATATATATATATATATATATATAAGAAAATATGATAAACATCGCATAACCAAAGCTGCACAAACAAGGATGCGCACACAACACTCCCTAAAGGCTGACTCTAAATGCAATATTTGAAATGGCTGGTAGGACCTTAATCCTAAATCTAAGGTTTAGATCATCTGATTCCAATCAAGATATGCCGATATACTCAAGCCGAAGCTCGAAGTACGTGGCATAGAAATATTTCTCTGGTTCTAAGGAAATGGCTTCCCAACATCCTTGAGCACCTACTGATATACCTCAGACTATGACCCTTAGGTACGTGGTAGTGGGGCGCGAACCCAAATGAGTGGTCTAGTTGTGAGGCGCTCTCCCAAACTATGGTTCAATGAGACAACCCAGCAACATGAAGACCGGGACAATATAGGTAGGGATGTTTTCAAAAATATGCTCAACATGCAAGTAATCAGATGGCTCTAATGCAAGTCCTAAAGAGATAGAATTTTAAATAAAGAGAAGCATACACTTGCATACATTGTTTGCATTCAATCCCTAGAATTGAGGAGAGTTGTATTTCAGACCTAAGTCTAATGTGAACATGGAATAATCTCCTCAATATGGTCCTACCAAACCATACTTAAATCCTATATGCATTATGTCAGCTAGGACAAAGTCTAGGCTCCTAAGGTTTGCATGAAAATGAAGCTGACATTTGTAGAATAAAGACTTAGATAATATCAGAACAAAGCAAAATGCACAAATTCGACCGGACGGAGACAAGGTCCTATCACGGTCGCCAAATCTATGATCATCGCAAAAATTTTTCTCTCGTTCCTCTTTTCCTTTCTCTTCGCCTTTTTAACCTTTGTTTCCCTTTTGAAGGGGAATAAAAGATAGAAAAGAAGAGAGAATGAGAAAAGGAAGAAGAGAGAGGAACTCTTTTGCAAAGTCTCACTTGACCTTAATTTTGAAAATATTTTAGGAAATTACTCGCCTCTGTTTTGAAATATTACGGGAAAAATGGGAGACGAGATTCGCTCGTCGGTACGAGGTTCGACCGTTCCTGGCGCCTTTACTAGGGGTAATCGAACCAAGGATCGAATGTATGCCTCTTTGCTTTGCTAAAAGATTATCTAAGAATTTATTCTAAGTCTAAATGCACAAAGAATCATGCTTGTGTAATGCAAAAATGCAGAAATGTATGTTTTTTGAAAAAAACACTTTTGGAAATCTGAGTTTTTTTCAAGTGATTTATGAAGTAAATGTGATAAAAAAATGATTTGAAATAGTTGAATTTAACTTAGAACTTGAGATAGATCAGAAAAGATATTTTGAAGTTCTAAGTTTTTTAAATAATTAGACTTTGGGAAGATAAATCTAGACTTTTGAAAAGAATGATTTGAAGCTGAGATAAAAGAAAAGGAAATGAAGTTTTAAAGTCAAAAATGGATTTCGAATTTTGAACCTGGATTTAGGAGAGAAAATGAATATTTGAAATAGAATTGAATTCTATATTTGAAGTTTGAAATCAGAATGAGATTTGAGAAATCCAAATAGAATTGTGTTTAAGAGATCAAGATGGGATATGAGAAATGGAATTGGTTTTTGGAATTTGGAAATCAAGATAGACTTGGATTTGAAATCTGGCATCCTAAAAGGATTTGGATCCGAAGTCTGGAATTCTAAATGGAATCTGGATCTGAAGCCTGAGATCCTGGATGAAGTTGGATCCGAAATCTGGAATCCTAAATGGAATTTGGATCTGAAGTTTGAGATCTAAAATGAAGTTGAATTCTGGAACCCTAAATGGAATTGGATCTGAAATCTGAGATCCAATATAGAATTGGATTCGGAATCTGGATCTAAAGTGGAATTGGGTTCTAACTTTTGGATTTAGAAAGCCCAAATGGGACTTTTGAAGATGGATCTAGGTTTTGAAAACCCAGATTGAATTCAAAACTTTAGAAAAGAATCGAATTTTGAGATTCAGAATCAATCTCAAAACTTTTGATTTTGAATTTGAGAATCAAGACTTTAATGAGAAATAAAAGATGAACTTGATTTAAAGCCTGAGTTTTGAAATCAGAAGATGAATCAGAAATTTCAAAGTTAAATTGAACCTTGAGATATTTGTTTTTAAATTTTTGAAATTGAATCTGAAAAATGAATTTGGAATTTCAAAGTTGATTTGAACTTTGAAATTTGATTAGAATTAGAAATTGAATTTTGAATGTATAAATGAATTTCAAAGTCAAATTGGACTTTGAATTTGAAGTTTGAATTTGGAATGAGAAGATGAATCGGGAATTTTAAAGTTAAATTGAACTTTAAATTTGAATTTTGAGATGTTGATTTGAATTTGAATTTGGTTTGGAACTTGGATTTTGAATATAGAAATGAATTTGAAATTCCAAAGTCAAATTGGACTTTGAATTTAAATTTAGAATCTGAAGATGGTATTTGAATTTTGAAAGTGGATTTGAGAAGTGAAGAAGATATTTGAAGGAAATCACTTGGATTTTGAAAAAGAATTTTTGAAAACATGATGTAATTCTATCCTAAATGATGAATGAATTTAAAGAATTTTGAAATTGGATTTGAAAAGCATAATTCATTCTTTAAGTGAATTAAAATAAGAGTGAAGATATAATACATCCCTGACTATGGTCATTGAATGTATTATATAATAATCATATTTAAATTCAGGTGAAGAATAAAACATATTTTGGTGCTTTTATAGAGTCTAAAATAAAATTAACTCTCAATATATCCTGACTATGACCATTGATATATATTTTGAGTTAATTTTAATTTTAAACCCTGATAAAAGAAGAAAATATTGAAAATATGATGATTTTTTAAGAGGGGTCCAATGTAGATCCAGTGTTATTCCATAAAAGATGAAAATCCTAAGTCTTGTCCACATCCTGACTATGGCCATTGATGCAATTCATCAACTTAGAATTTAATCATCTCCTATTAGAATGATGCACGTGTCATTCGTGTTCCCATTTGTGAATTTTTAGAAACAAAGGAAAATGATAAAACAAATGATATTTACATGCTCATCCATTCTAATCTAATGCAGGGAGGATAAAATTCTCATTAATATCTAACTATTACAAATTTTGAATGAAATTGTAATTACAGGATTTCTAATCTCAGAAGGAGGATAACATTACATATTTCTTGAAAACAAAGTTAGTACAAAACAAAATATGAAACATAGAAAAGAAACTAAGAGGTCATATTGAAAAATTGTAATATGATGATACCTAAAAAAAAATGAAAATGCATATGCAGTGATTATACCAATGAGCAAATCTATATGGAGATGTATATTTGATACATTATAGAAACAAGCATGTCATGTACTAAACTGAGAAAAAGAATGTACATGCCTAATGAGAAGCCTACATATTATGGGGGTTAGGATATAGCAACTCATGAATTGTCAAAGAATTGCTGCAGCTTGTGAGTTGCTATGACCAATCATGAAGGTATTATACATTGGCAGAATATGAGATGCACATGAAGGTGCTGTGCATAGGTGGAAGCAGTGAAGGAGGTGTGTATTGATGTGATAATATAGAAGGGAAAAGGTGACAGTTAGATGATGTGGCTAGGGTATGGGTGTTTAAAAAAATGGTGTAAGGTGAAGAAATAGGGGAGGCTGCTATGCCTACTGATGCAAAGATCGTTACGCAAATAAAGCGATCACAACAACTCTTTGAGTTGCTATGAAAAGATAAAAGTTGCAGCAGTTCTTTGAACTGCTGGGTAACTAAAATGATCACAGCAACTCTTCAAGTTGTTGTGGAAGTTTGCAGAAATTCTGTGAATTGTTGTACAACCCAAAATGATCACAGCGACTCTTTGAGTTGCTGCGAAAAAAATGAAATGGGCAGATGTTGGAAAGTGGAAACAGTAAGGACAAGGTAGCTGGAAGTTGGTATGAAGGGTGGGTTGTGTTGAACAGTGTACAGGATGTGGGGTTACATTGATGGCATTGCTGCAGGATAGTGAAAATGATTAAGTGAAGACTTCGCTATGGCACAGTGGATGCAGCTGAAGAGGTGACACCAGTGGGATGGTGTTGTTGGGGAAACATAGAAGCTGAGTGTATTGTGAAGACACAAAGTGCTTTTAATGGGTGGTTGTGATCATCGCAAAATTTTTCCTCTCGTAATACTCTCTCTTTTCCTTCTTTTTTCCTTTCCAAACTCTATTTCCTCCGTTTTGAAGGGAGAAAATAAAAGACAGAAAAGAAGAGAGAAGAGAAAAGAAAAGAAGAGAAGAGGAACTCTTTTTGCGGGGTCTCACTTGACATTAATTTTGAAGATATTTAATAACTCGCCTCCATTTTTGAAATATTTGCGGGAAAACTGGGAGATGGGATCCGCTCGTCGGTACGAGGTTCGACCGTTCCTGGCGCCTTTACCAGGGGTAATCGAACAAAGGGTCGAATTCATGCCTTTTGCTTTGCTAAGAAATTATCTAAGAATTTATTCTAAGTCTAAATGCACAAAAATCATGCTTGTGCAATGCAAAGATATATGCTCTTTTTGAAAATGATTTGAAATTTTCCAAGTATTTCTAAGATGAATCTGATGATAGAGTGAAGAAAGGGTTTCTAACTTAGAACTTAAGATTTAAAGTTCTAAGTTTTTGGAATAATCAGAGTTTGAGAATAAATCTTTGACTTTAAAAGGAATGATTCTGAAGTTGAGATAAAAGGAGAAGAAAGGAAATTTCAAAGTCATAAATGGACTTTGAATCAGAATAGAGATGAAATGGAATTGAATTCTAACTTTGAAGTTTGAAATCAAAATGAAATGTGGGAAATCTAAATAGAATTGAGAAATGAGATTGATTTTGGAAAGTCAGAATTCAAGATGGAATTTGAATCCAAAGTCTGGATTTTTAAATTGAGATCAAAATTGAATTCTGGATTTAGAATCTGAAAATGGGAATTTGGATTGGAAATCTGGGATAAAAATGGAATTGGATTTAAGAATTGGAATTGAGAATAGAAGTTGATTTGAAATCGGGAATTCAAAATGGGATTTGAATTCAAAGTCTGTATTCTAAATAGAGTTGAGATTTAAAATTGAATTCTGGATTTAGAATCCGAAATGGGAGTTGAATCCAAAATTTGAGATCTGAGATGGAATTGGATACTATATCCTAAATGGAATTGGATCTGAAGTCTAAGATCCAAAGTAGAATTGGGTTCTGGATCTAAAATGGATTTGGATCTGAAATCTGAGATCCAAAGTAGAATTGGGTTCTGGATCCTAAATAGATTTTGGATCTGAAGTCTGAGATCCAAAGTAGAAGTTGAATTCTGGATCCTAAATGGATTTTGGATCTGAAGTCTGAGATCTGAAAAAAGTTGGAGATTATACTTGGAAATCTGGATCCGAGATTAGGATCTAACTTTGGATTTTGATTCTGAAAAGTCCAAATAGGACTTTTAAAGATGGATCTGGGTTTTGAAAACCCAGATTGAATTTAAAATTTAGGAAGGTTTGGATTTTGAGATTCAGAATCAATCTCAACATTGATTTTGAAATTTTGAAGAAAACTCGATTTTGAATCAGAAGATGAATCGAAAACTTCAAGGTTTAAATCAAACTTTGAAATTGGATTTTGAATTTGGATTGAAATTTTGGAGTTTGAATATAAAATGATTTTGAAATTCCAAAGTCAAATTGGACTTTGAAATTGAAATAGAATTGGGATTTGAAATAGAAACTTGAAAAAAAGATATTCAAAATTACTTGGGTTTTTTAAAAAGAATTTTGAAAATATGATGCAATTCTATCCTAAATGATGAATGAATTTGAATGATTTTGAAATAGGATTTTTACAAAGTTATTCCATTCTTTAAATGAATTAAGAATGAGATAAAAGATATAATATATCCCTGACTATGGTCATTGAATATATTATATAATAACCGCATTTAAATTCAAGTGAAGAATAAATACATTTTTTTGGTGCTTTTATAGAATTTAAAATGAAATTAACTCTCAATATACCCTGACTATGGCCATTGGTATATATATTGAATTAATTTTAAATCAAATTCTGATAAAAGAGGAAAATATTTAAAGAAAATATGATGATTTTTTGAAGAGAATCCAGTGTGGATCCAGTGTTATTTTATAAAAGATAAAAATACTAAGTTTTGTTTACATCCCGACTATGGCCGTTGATGTAAATCATCAACTTAACATTAATTTACCTCTTACGAAATGGTGCGCATGCCATTCGTGTTTCACCATTGTGAGATTTTGAGAAATAAAAGCGAAAAGCATGAAAATAAGCAATTTATGATATTTATAATGCTCATTCATTCTATCTAAAACAGGAAATGTAAATTCTCATTAAGGCCTAACTTATTACAACATAATTGAATTTAAGAGCACAAGAGTTTCAAATTAGAAATGAGCATTTCTATGCATTTCCTGCAAAAAGAAGGGCATGGTTAGCATATAATCAATAACATAAAATGAAAACTCCTAATAGATGTATAAGGGACATATGGGAAAGTGGATATGATGCCTTAAACTTAATTAGGAAATGATTTAAAATGTATGTATAAAGTCTTGACTTTGTGGGAGAGCACAAGCTAGAGTGTATTTTTATGCACTAAATGATGAGGGGTTCGTTGATAATCAATGTATTGGAATGATGAAAAGTATCAGACCGAATGCAGGAGATGGCTAATAGTTGACAGGCATATGTTGTGCCTAATACTGGAACTAGACATGCATACATACTATAATAGTAATGTTGATGAGGGCTGAAGATGATTCCCTGTGTGTGTACAGGATGTACTATGATGGAGTTTGCTGAAGATGACCAGCTATGAGATAGAGGCATAATGAAGGGTAAGCTGCCAAATCTTTAGAATCATCGTGGGATTCATGCAGCAGTTGACAGATGGTGATATTGTTGTAATTGCAGCAATACTGGGTATAATGCATGTGCAGGGAATTGATGCCATATGTACGTGCAGGGAGAAGACAAAAGTATGGCTGGAGATGGAGTAGTATGAAGCACATGAGTGCGAGGTGCAAGGGGTTGTGGAGAAATGCAAGGGGGCGCAGCAAGGTGCTGCTGTAGGCAGTGATGCAAAAGGGTTTTGCTGGGAATGAAGATTGACATGTAGTGGTGATAGTTGAAAACAGGTGAAGGTAGGGTAAATGGTGTTGCTGAAACTCGTTGTAGGAGATGGGTAACATATTGATGTTGTGTGTGTAGGGCTGAAAATAAGTGACAGTAGGATGATAAGTGTTGAAATAGAGCATACAGGGGCAGCAGTGTAGTGGGGTTGAGGGTATATGTTGTAAAAGGGTTGTACATCTATACAGTAAATGGGCTGGGTATAGAGATAGTGGTGAGTGAGAATACACAGATGGCCAATTATTGGTGTCTGTATTGAACTACTATCCTCGAGGCCTCTTTACCATTCATAATATTTCTAAATGTTTAGCTATCTTTTCCTGTAGACGGAAGCCATAAAAAAAAAGAGAAGTTAGGCAGGAAAGCATCTATAAAATATTTCCAAGCATATTAGGTTATATAAAAACTCAGGAAAAATAAGAAAACGCGGACTACATGTCCTTAAATCACCCGTTTATCTTGCGTATTGCTCCATGGCTCGCAGCAAATAGGACACCCAGTACCTGGGGACAATAAATCCTGTTAATATTTTGGAGAATTTGTTTTACTTAGGAAACTAATCCATTCATCTCCCTGCAGTTAACTCAGTTGCTCCAGAAATATCTGCATTAATTTTATATGCTCTTTCCAGAAGTTGGCAGAATTTCTTTTGACTTCTTAATAAGGAGTGAATCGCTTTAGGGGAAAAGAAATGAGGCTAAAACGACGATCCAGATTCTTGCTGAATTTGTGGTATATTGTCAACTTTGAGTGGGCAGATATTGCTCCTGGCTGTGTTCAAACGATTGTTGTGGTTCTAAATGAAGCTCCTACAGGGGGGGAATGGAGGGGGTTTTGAGAGCTATCTCTCATTAACCAGAACATTCATGGAGATTTCACGACGACCATCTTTAAACCAGAGTTACAACATGAATGTGACAGATCAAGTGTGATTGAATCTGAGCACAAACAAGTAAATTGTTTATCTACTATTATGACTAATGAAATATATACCATGGGCGCATATCAAACTCTTAGAGGTTTTGGCTAATATACAGATGATGTACATCAAATGAAATTTGACAAGTGTTGTGAAGATGATACACAGGATTTTCTACTGAATATGGGAGGAAATAAAAACTATATATGATGCTAAATTACTTGACAGTAATGCTAACGGTTCTATGGCTACAAGCCATAATGCTCAAGAGTGCAAACGTTGATCAAAACCAAGGAAAAGCAAAACAATATATATGAATGGACGAGCAATCAGAATATGTGTTGAAATTCTGCTGGGTCATGAATTAACAGAGCCATAGTGAGTCTAGATATGGTTTTAACTGCTTAACCTCCATTAGAAGGTGAATCGATCAAATCATATCGAACCCATTTATGTTGGATTATACACAATAGATCTCATTCTGCTGCTTCAGTCTTGTGAGAACAAATTAGATTAAACAATCTTTAAACAGAGTGTTATTGATTGATGATGCAAGAAAATAGGATCAGAGAAATCAATAATCAGATGAGATAACTATTGGAAACGTAAATAAGCAAATCAGCAAAAATAAACAACAAATCATATAAAGAAAAGAGATGATAGTCGAAGCAAAGGGGAACCAACGCTTTGTTGCATAATGCAGGTTGATACTGCTACAAGCAGATCACCGTTGCACATCCTGCACTAATGGAGCAAAGACCTAAAGTTGATGCTATAATTATCAAAAAGAATTTAAGAAAGAGGAAAATGCTTAAAATGTAGGGAAATAAAGGGGTATAATGTATAAGGCGATGGTTACAGAGGACTCATGCTATCTGTGAGCAACGAGTGTGTGATTCTAGATGGTGACAAAGGCAAAGTGATAATCAAAATGCCAAATACATGAGTGACATTCAGTGAAATGGTAAAATGGTGTTGACGTCTAATGGAGGACATCTGATGGGTCGGTATGGAATGATACATGGAATGGGAAACGTATGAATATACAAGCATACACCTGAATGACGAGCAAAAGATATTGTGAACGATGTGGATGTGAATTGGAAATCACAATAGATACAGGAAATCAAGAACAAAAGGGGATCAAAATGCAAGCATTATTATAAAACTGGAATCGAAAATTAGATGCAAAACGGAAACTGAAATAAGAAAAAGGGAAATAAAACAGGATACAAATTCGTGTTGCAATACACAGGGTGAAAAATAAATAAAAAATATGAGATTTAGAAGAAAGAAAAAAAAAATGTCGGAACACAAGTGTTCCTGATGATGTTGCATATAGGTAAATCGATTTTCTATAAGCAAGTCGATGCTTACCAAAGATGCTTTTAAGGGAGTAGGAACAGGAATATTCAGAGAAAAAGAGAAAGAAAAGAAAAGGAAAAAAAAAAGAAAAGAAGAAAAAAAAAGAAAAAAGAAAGAAAACCAGAAGATAGAGGTACTCACCGTAAGTCTGAGGAAATCAGGGGGATTAAGATGCTCCGAAGGAGATAGAATTGTGTGTTGCAACGGATGATTGGATCTCTATAAAAATCTGGACAAAAGAGAGATGATACTCCTTCAGTGGAGTTGGAAGAGATCCTTTCGCTTGCGGGGACGTAGCTTACGCGATTGAAGATTCAAGGATTGTCTGGACTCCAGAGGGTTGCTGCAATCTACGTTTCCTTCAGTTGATTATGCCAAAAATGGAAGAAGATAGTGTAAAGGAAGAAGGGGAAGGTTGGTTCGTGATTTTCAGAGAAGCGATGAAGTTGCTGGTCTGGATTTCAGAAGCTCAGAGACCTCTTCTTAAAGGGGAAGTAGAGGGTTCGAGAGGAAGTCCATTGCGGATGGAAGGTGAAGAACAGGGAGGTCGTTGCAGATCGGACGATGGAGAAAAGAGATAAAACGTGTGGGAAGGAATCCGTTAGAATTTTCCCCTTTTTCATAAAGGCGGTCCTCTTTTAGGAAGATTTTGAAAAAGTGGTTTAAGATGAGGTTTTCGGTAAAAATGGCTCCAAAGAACTTGAAAATCATTTGTTTTTCTTGTAGTTTTTTTTCATTTTTTTGCTTTTTTATCTTATTTTTCCATTTTTCATTTTTTCGAATAAAGTCCTAAAAAGTTTTACGAGAAGACAAAGATTAAACTAATTTTTTGCGTTTTGTAAAATATTTACAAAAGGGAGTTTTTCTGAGAACTCAAAGCGATTTCTGAGAAAATTTCTTCAGAAAGTGGATTTATGTCTGGATTTTAGGAAATATTCGAGGTTTACAACCTCGAACTGAGAAATATAGGGTTGGGGATTTAACAGAGTGCCAGATGAATTGCCCGAGCCATTTAGAACCATTTTTGGTATTTTTGTAATTTTAATTTGGAAATCGGACAACGGGGCTCATATTTGGATTTGAAACACTGGGTTCGGGTCCGGAATTGACTTTGAATATATAAATATGAAATTCAATCCAGAAAATCTGAAGAACGATTGAAATTTAGCTTTAGTTTTCTCAGAAAATGGAACCAGGGGCAAAAGGGTCATTTTGCAAATCTTTGAAAAATTTGGGGTGTTCACAGATGCCCCTCTTTGCTACTAAGCCGGTTGAAAGCCGAGCTTAGTGGCAAAGATAACACTCCGAATTTTAAAAAATGCCCCAGTCGGCAGATCTGAACTGGGTGTGAAAGAATTAATTTGAAAATATGACTTCTCAGGCTTAAAACCTTATCCTGAATGGTTTTGGGGAGACGAAATCCTCAAAGATGATATGATTGAGTAGAATATGAAGAAATCATGATGGGACTTTGGATGAAAATCCCGAAATGGTGGAAAATCAGAATTTGGATCAGGTCTCATGGGTGAGACAAGATACTCTTTTGGAATGATTCAGGTTTAGCACTTAACCTGGATGGGACGAAGATATATAAAAAATGTATTGAATGAGGAAAGGAATACATGAGGACCTTGATGGGACATTTTTGAAAAAAATGCCTCGTGAGATGCGGCTCAAGTAAAATCCTTTCTTGGACGGATATACAAAGCATGGGTTCCTTGATGGGAAGAGCCATGATGGGACTGGAAGGAAAACATCTCGTCAAAACGAGGGATCTCGTTGGAACGAGACTCAGGTTTAACCCAAACCTGCAAGGAAGATACCTCGCGAAGCGAGGTTCCGGGTTAACTCTTAACCTGAATAGGAAATCTACCATACGGGTTTCTCAAGTAGAGAAACCATAATGGGACCTTCAAAGTTTGGACGAACAAATTCGAAAGAGGTTTTGCGAAAGGAGAAAAATAGGGTTCCCTAGAGATTTGAAAAGGGGGAAGAAATGGGGCGTCTCATTACTGAGACTGAAATAGCTTTTGAAATCAATGACCTCTCGCAAGAAATTTCAAGTTTTGACCCTTAACCTGAGTGGGTAACACCATACGGAATCCTTGACTGAAGAAACCGCGATGGGACAGGAAGAGGTACTTCAACTGAATGAGGCAACTCTTCTGGAAGATATAAACAACGCTAGATTGCATCAAAATGAATATTTAATGTTTATTTCATTCTTGGAATAGCTAGAAAATTTTGCCAATAAGATAAGATTATAGTTGACTCAAAAGGTTTGAAGATGTGCACGTATGTGCGAAAAATATTCCCTCTTTTACCTAGAGTATTTCCTCCAATGAGGTTAACTCTTCAGTTCTAAGAGTCAAATTCAAAATTTTTAGCGCTGATGATTTTCTTCAAGGAAGTTTTCCATTTCCCTGATATGAGAAGAGAAGAAATATTCTTAATTTCATAAAAGCAAGTAATGAAGAGATATTGATAAAAGAATTTTACATAAGAAAAGATGACTTCTGGCAACTTTGGCAGTTTGATATCTGGATGTTTTCCCATGATGATCTTTTTGCACTCTTTTTGAGTCATTGAACTTTCTCAGTTTTTCACATCATCCTTCATTTGGATGTGTTCTGACTTTTCTCTCTTTTTCAGGGAAGGGTACGTTACAAACTCCTCCATCTTGGAAATGTTTCGATCCTTCTTTTATCTCAGGAATTCTATTGATGATATTGGTTCAAAAAGTATTTTAGATGATAGAAGAAATCAAATATCTTTTAGGGTTTGTCGGTAGGTTCATCGCACTCGCCTTCATCTTGACGGTGATCTGAACTTTCCCTGGAAGGATCCTTCACAAACTCCTTCATCTCAGAGATGATTCAAATCTTCTTTGGCCCCGGGGGTCTAGCTCGCATATTTGTCTTCATCTTAATGATAGTTGAGAGATCCCTTTTGCAGATATTTGATTGCAACTTTTGAAATGAATATGAAGACATGAATTGAGTGGATTCTTTTAAAGCTTAAGATATTTTCACTGCCTAATTGCCAGATAGTCATTTTTAAACATGCGTCATAGCCATGATCAATATCAATTCACTTTTGGATTTTCAACATCATTGAAGATTTCTTTCACTGATCATATCAAGGACATTTCTTACATCCTTTTGGTTGATCAATAGAAAAAGATTTGAATTTTACCTCTTTTTCGCAAAAAGTTTCACCTTTTTGGAAGGAATACTAGAGGTAATCTGAGAAAATTCTTTTTGTGTAGTCAGATTTTTAAAATCAACAAATGCTTTTAGCAAATTGGCAAAGTTTTCACAAATTCTTTGTGAAATAATCACTCAATATAGATTTTGATGAGACCTTGAGTTGCAATCTTTGATTTTGGAAATACATGACCAGCAAAAGCTGGAACCCTTGAAATACATGACCAGCAGAAGCTGGAACCTTTTTGAAATACATGACCAACGAAAGCTGGAACCTTTGAAATACATGACTAATAGATGTTGAGATCTTTTGAAATACCTGACCAGCGAAAGCTGGAACGTTTGAAATATCTGACCAGCAAAAGCTGAAACCTTTGAAATACCTTATCAGCAAAAACTGGAACGTTTGGAAATACATGACCAACGAATGTTGGATCTTTTGGGATACCTGACCAGCGAAAGCTGGAACGTTTGAAATATCTGACCAGCAAAAGCTGGAACCTTTGAAATACCTGACCAGCAAAAACTGGAACGTTTGGAAATACATGACCAACGAGTGTTGGATCTTTTGGGAAATACACGACTGGTTATGAAAAACTAGGTTTTAATTAAAAAGGTTTTGAAGGTTTTGAGAATGATCGAAATTGGGAGATTATAACCCGAGTGTTGAGAAAATGATGAAATTTTGAAAACATTGCACCCAGAGGTTGGAGAATTGGTAGAATTGAGAGATTTGGAGATATGAAGGTTTGGAAATGATAGATTTGAGAGATTGAAACCCGAAGGTTTGGAAATGAGAGAATGGAGAAATCGCACCCTGAAGGTTTGATTTATGGAATAGGTTGATTTGGGAGCTCGACAATTGTGAGCTGGGACTTTTTGAGATATATGACCAGCGAGAGCTGGGTCTTTTGGAAATACATGACCAACAAAAGCTAGACCGTTTGAAATGCTTGACCAGCAAAAAGCTGGAACGTTCGAAATACTTGACCAGCAACAGCTGGAACGTTTGAAATACATGCCCAACGAGTGTTGGATCTTTTGAAATACCTGACCAGCAAAAGCTGGAACGTTTGAAATACCTGACCAGCAAGAAGCCGGAACGTTTAAAATACATGATCAACGAGTGTTGGATCTCTTTTCTTTTTTGGAAATACCTAACCAGCAAAAAGCTGGAACGTTTAAAATACCTGACCAGTAAAAGCTGGAACGTTTGAAATACATGCCCAACGAGTGTTGGATCTTTTGAAATACCTGACCAACAAAAGCTGGAACGTTTTGAAATACCTGACCAGCAGGGAGCTGAAACGTTTGAAATACATGACCAACGAGTGTTGGATCTTTTTGGAAATACCTGACCAGCAAAAAGCTGGAACGTTTGAAATACCTCACCAGCAAGAATCTAGAACATTTGAAATACATGCCCAACTGTAAACACCCCAAATTTTCACTCACCTCTCCAACATTTCCACCAAGCATCAGCATCCAGCCTCTGAAATCGCCGGAGGGCAAAATGGTCATTATCTGAGCCCGGACCTTGCAAAAGTCTAAATTTCGTCTGCAACTCTCAAAATTTCTCTATTTTCAGCTCAGATGTTCAAAATTTTATTCCTGACAGAAGACAGGAATCTCCAAGTCTTGGTTCAAGATTATATTGCATAAGACATGGCATTGCATATCATTGCATGAGCATCTCATATCACTGCACTGCACAACATGTCATTTCGAGGTCCAGAACTCTTGATTTCAAAATTTTCGATCCAGATTAGAATTTCAACTATTTTCAAAATCGATTCCAAAACCCTGGGTCTTCAAAGTTATCAATTCTTCCCATTTTACCCCCAGGGCTCTGGATTTCAAAATATTTCCTCAGGAAAACGATCTGGATAGTTTTCAATATGGATTTCAACCACTTCACCTCAGATTTTGCCCTTTTGTCAAACTATTCCAACTATCATTCTTTTACAAAATCGCCCTACAGAGGCCAACTCTTTCCAAAAATTTCTGTTTTACCAATTAGCCCAAATTTTATGAAAATTTCAAAAAGAGGTTGTTGTCTTGCTCTTATTTCAATAAAGAAGCAATGTGGGACCCACACTGAGGTGGTGTCCATAGGCTTTTCTTTTGAAAAATTTGAACTTTGAAAAACCCAAAAAAATAGGAGCCTTGTCCCCTGGATTGGCGCCACTTGTCTTTTCTCTCTCCTCCCATTTATCTGCCAAGTGTCAGTGTTGGGCTACCTTAAGAAGCCGCCACATGTCATTAGACCCCCTCTTCATTCCATGCCATGTGTCAGCATCCACCATCTTCACCCTGCGCCATGTGTCATTCCAAAGATCACCCTGAGATGCCAAGTGTCATGTGTTGTCCTATCCAGAAAAAGCAAAACTTGTCTCCTCTGATGTGGCGCCATTTGAAGTTTGTCTCCTGTAGAGGATACATGTCATTCTCTGCTCTTCTCAGAAAAAGCAAATGACACATGTCATTTCCTGCTCTCTTCAGAAAAATTGGAATTCAAATATTCAAATCTCTCCAGAGGTGGCGAAAATCCTGAACTTCACCTTTTCCATTTTGTCTGAGATGGCGCCACATGGCTTGGACCTCATTCTCTTCCCTCTGCCACATGTCATTCTCTGCTTCTTTCAGAAAAAGCAAGATGACACATGTCTTTCCCCTACTTTTCTCAGAAAAGTAGATGACACATGTCATGCCTAGCTTCCTTCAGAAAAAGTAGAGGACACATGTCACTCCTGGCTTTCTTCAGAAAAGCAACCATTCAAAAATTTTCAGACAAGAGCTAGGTGGCGCAAATCCTGGAGTTCTACCCTTTCTACTCTGTCTATGAAGGCGCCACATGTTCCTTGCTTTTCCCTCCTGCCACATGGCATTGTAGGAGCCACTCTGAGGAACTGCCACATGTCCATCCTCTATTCCTCCAGAGCCAACCCCCATTTGAAATTCAAATTACCTTCAGAGGTGGCGCCATTTGAGAAGGCTTCTCCAGACAGCTGACACTTGTCTGCCACATGTCCAGGCCTCCCTGCATCAGAAAAAGTAGAACCCCCTCCCCCTCTGAGGTGGCGCATTTTGCTTCTTCCATCCCTGTTCTCCTGCCACATGGCAGTGTGGAGCAACTTGGAGGTGGTGCCACATGTCAGCCTCTCCTTTCCTGCAGAAAAGTAGAATTTGAATTCCTCTGAGGTGGCACAGTCTGCTTCTTCCACTCCTGTCCTTCTGACATGTGTCAAGAGCTTCCAGAGGTGGCGCCACATGTCATGCTCCTACTGTTTCCAGCTTTACACCTCAAACCTCCTTTGGAGGTGGCGCCAATCCAGAGCCCCACTTGGCTTCATTTTTTTTATGTTTTTTATATTTTAATAAAAATAGCCCCATGAGGTGGCACCACCTGAGGGCTCCCTACAAAAGGCAAATTTTGAATTTCAAACCCCAGGTAGCACCCTCTGAGGTGGCGCCATCTGGAAGCTTCCTGCAGAGAAAATCAAGCAAACCCAATTTTGAAAATTTTCAAATTCTGCTGAGATGTCTCACCCACAAATTTTCCCATTTTATTTTCTCAAAAATCAAAATAGCACCCCCTGAGATGCCGCCACATGGAGGGCTCAGATTGAGCCTGTTTGAAATTCAAATTTTTCAAAAAATTCTATAAGAACAAGGCTCCACACCCAGCTTGAGGAGATCTTTTTGGGACTTGGAAATTTGACCTAGACTTGCTTCAGAATCTGATTTTGAACCTTAGAATTCACGCCCCCCCCCCCCCTTTGGCTCAGTGAAGAAGGTGCAATGGGTCGATTTTGGTGAATCATTCGAAGCCCGGAGCGAAGGACGAACCAAGCCCTTGGTAGCAGTCCCTTTCAAGAGTTTCAAAGCTGCGTAACGAAGCAAGGTGCACCTCTTTTCCTCTTGATTTGATTTCATATATTGATTCGGGAGTCGTTTGAAGAAAGAGCTCATCCGAGAGATGGATTGAGCTATTCTCATAAAACGACATATATAAAAATACATGATTATGATTCCTTGATGATTTTTAGCATTCATGCATTTAGCTAGATTTAATTTGCATTTTATTTTGTTAATTTAGCATGTTTCATGAATTACTTAGGATTAATTTAGCATTTATTTCAATTCGGCTCAGTTTCAGTAGTTCTCTGTTTTTGTCAATCAGTCCACACGTCATTTAATGCGTGTAATTTTTGTTAAAAAATCCAACAAAATCATGGAATGCGCCCTTAGGTGTCCCTAGAAATGTGCCAAAAATTCGGAAGCATTTAAATTTGTTTACTGCGGTAAACGTTTAAAAAGGTGAGTCGGATTTTACCACCCAGGATGCATTTTAAATTTTTACTTCCGACTTGTAAAATCGAGATCTCCCTCATGGGGATCCGATGTTCGATCCGAAAGATGTTATGAACTCGGAAGGATGTCTAGGTTTTAATATAATTTTCTCAGTTTTTTATGATTTTTTTTTATGTCTGACAAAAATTCAAGAGTGCGAGACACGTGTCAGAGCCTGATTTGGGCCTCTGAGACTTTGGATCGACTTAGGTCGATGGGTTCTCTTTGGGTATTGATCCAAATCCAAAACTGTAAAAAGTAAATGTTATTTCTGAGATGTCCTCTGTTTGCATCTGAAAGCCTGTGATTTTTAGAACAGTTGTGATATCTGCTTCGGATTTTTTGTGTCGGTCACCTGTTTGGTCACATTTGTCTATTCTGTCAATTTAGGAATGAAAAGTTATATTTTTATCTGTTTTTATGTTGATCCAATGCTGAAGTCATGAACATGAAAGTTGTGCCTGTAGGTGTCATGAATAGCTCTGTTAAATATCAGAAATTTACATGGCTGTTTTCTATTTAGTTAGCATTTTATATTAGATTAGGTTGATTTTTACCTCCGTCACAACCAAATCCCTGTTACCGAACTCACCATGGCTCAAATCCCGAGACTGTAAAAACTAAAAATGTTCCATTTCGGGTCCTTTAGCAGTCTGCAAAATATCCGAAGTTTTTATGTTGTAAATCTTGCATTATCATATTAAGCATTGCATTTGGTTTGGGTCCGTAGGCGAAATCCACCCTTTTTAGGACTTTCTTTAAATTTTAGCATTCAAATCATATCATTTCATGATTTTTAGCATTCTAGGCTGTTTATCAGAGTAGGTAGATGTTTCATACCGAATTTGGTGTAATTTGGAATTCATTTGAGGCTTGATTTAGCCATATCATCAAAACAGGGCCCCGCGGGACCCAGTTTTAAGCTAAAAACAAGCGAAATTCGTTATTTTGGATAAATTGCAAAATGCCAAATTCTGATTTTACAGTCCTAATGTGTTTAGCAGCATGTCATAATATCTCATACTGCATTTCATCATCATTTGATTCAATTTGAATTTCGAAATCTCAATTTTACCAAGTTTTCCTTCAAAAAAACCCTGATTTTAAAGGTATAACTTTAATATTAGGGGTATTTTGGTCATTTTGACCCCAATTCCGAATTTCAAACTATTTTCTACCGAATTTCTTGCATTTTCATCATTTCAAATATCAAGGAAGCATGATAATAGGGTTTATATCCAATTAATCCAATAATTTCAGAATATTATTGGAAAATCTTTGAAAAACCCACATATTTGAGCTAACCTCATTTCAAGCTTGGCAGGGACATTCAAAAGAAGGAGCTAAAGTCTGCAATTTTCTTTTATTTCATTTATTTAGTGATGTAATAATGTAAATTTTGGAATAAGAGATTTAATTTCCTGCTTAGACTAGGATGCATATCATATAGTTTAAATTCATGCAATATCCTGTTTCTATGGTTCATGCATTTTATTTCAAAAGCACTATGGATGTTCACGAATGGCACGTGCACCAACTCTTAGGGAGTTGATGAACTCGGTTGAATCCATATTTACGGCCCTAGTCGGAATATGGACGAGACCCAGATCCATCATCTTCCTACCAGTCACATTGAGCCTACACTCTTAGGCTATCTTAAAATGCACATCATATTTCTAATATTTTCAAAGTATTGTGCATTAAATCAATTAAACTCTGAACATATTCATGGCCACAGTCAGAATATATGAAGGATTTATTTTGACTTAATGCACATTATTCCAACAAATTTCTTAGAAAATCTTTCAAAGTGCATTCATTCATTCATATCATTTGCATCATGAAATCATTGGTTTTCCCATGATTTTCTTAAGAAAACTTCCTTCTCAAAGAAATCGATTTCTCAAGAAACTCTAAGAATTTTTCAAAATCAGTTTTCCCAAGTCAATTTTCCCATAGTTTTCCCTGGAAAATGTTATTTTCTTAAGATCTTCAAAAGGAGTTTTCCCACCTTTCTCAAGAGTCAAAAATCAAATTTTCAAGGGTTTTAAGGCTAAGATTCCCAGGATTTCAATTTTCCAAGTTCAGTTTTCTTCTCTAATGAGTTTTCCTATAATTTTTCCATCATTTTCCTAAGAAAATTCTAAAAGTCCGAGTTTTCCCGAGAAGTGTTTTCCTTTTTCAAATGTTCACCATTTTCTCAAGAATCACTTCTATTTCCCCAGGATTTTCAACCATTTATGACTTTCCCACAACTTTATAAACTTTCTCAAAATTTTCTTGAGATTCTCGCTTCTTCAAGACTTCCCACATCTTTATGAGCTTTCTCGTGATTTTAAAAACCCTTTTTCATCTGAGTTTCCTGAGAAATTGACCTTTTTCCTGAGAGATTCTTTTCAACTCCAAATATTTTCCAAGCATACATCATGTTTTCCCAAGCTGCATTTTCCAAAATCTCATAGCACATGCCTGAATTCTCTGTGCATTTAGGATAGAACATAATTTCGATGATTTAACTAAGTCAAGCACAATTTTGGTCCTTGGTTCGATTACCCCTGTTAAAGGCGGCAGGAACGGTCGAACCTCGTACCGACAGGTCGAGCCCCATCCCATGGATTTTCCCGCAATTTTCAAAATGGAGGCGAGTATTTCAAAACAATTTCCAAAATCCGGTCAAGTTTGAATCGCGAAACCATTTCCTCTCTCTCTTCCGCAAGGAAGGGAAGACGGGAAAAAATTTCGCGACGATAACACCAACGAGTGTTGGATCTTTTTGGAAATACCTGACCAGCAAAAAGCTGGAACATTTGAAATACCTGACCAGAAAGAAGCTGGAACGTTTGAAATACATGACCAACGAGTGTTGGATCTTTTGAATATACATCAAATTTTGAGAGATTTAAGTCAGAACTTGAATTTTGTAGAAGGAAAGATTTTGATCAAAAGACTGAATGTAGAAAGTTATTGGTGCGAGGATCGGATCCTCCAAATGAGCTCAATATATGATTGAAGATTTTGAGAAATACCCTAGTGCGAGGATTGGGTTGTAAAGATGAGCTAAACAAAGTGGAATTTTTAGAAAATAAAGATTCTTTGGTAAAAATTAATGGACCATCATAGTTTAATTGCATGTGGTCGACTTTCAGGATTTTGTCCCTTTGTCCTGAATGGGAAAAATAACAAAGAGAATTACCTCATTGACAGGAGGCATCAGGTTTATCCCTTAATCTGAAAGGGTAAATTTTAAAGATAAAGGTAGATGGAATTTTAATAAGATTGAAAATTTTGTTAAAACTTGACAGAAATTGGCAATAGTCTAATGAAAATTTGATCAAATCAAAAGTGAATCAAAAGAAATGAAAATAAAGACCACAAGATCAATTGAGAATTAACAAAATTTGAGGAAAAGAGCTTTCGTCTAATCCTGCCTGCATATGATGAAGGAAGATGATTATAGATCAAAATAAAATGTCCGAGTATGATGGAGAAGAATGTAAGAATTGATAAAAGATCATTGTTTTATTGAAATGACTCTTTGAAGAGTACAAAAAGGCTTTATAATGTATATTTCAGGTATAAAATTTCTTCAAATGCAGAGCATTGACATGATCTGGCATTTCCACCCCATTCACGTTGATCAGACGATATGAATTGCGAGAAAGTGTCTCCTTGACCACATAAGGGCCTTCCCAATTGGGTGACCACTTGCCCCGTGGTCGATGTTTGATATGAGCTGTCGATCTGAGCACCAAATCGTTAACTCGAAATTTTTTCTCAATGACGGACTTGGCATAGTGTCGAGCTATCCTTTGTCGATAAGCTTGAGCGTGTTCTGCTGCCTTGAGTCTTTTTTCATCCAGTAAATCTAGTTGCACCAATCTCTGCTGCTGATACTGATCAAGTGGCAATTCTATAAGGAAAGCAAATTTGAGAGCAGGCTTTTGGATATGAAGAGGTAAAACCACTTCAGTTCCCTAAACAAGTTCTGAAGGAGTGGCATTAGTCGGAGTCCGAATGGTGGTTCGGTATGCCTAGAGTGCGTCATGAATTTTCTCATGCCAGTCTCGACCTGTTTTCACAATCCTTTCCATAATACGAATCAAAATTTTATTGGTGGCTTCTGTTTGGCCATTCCCTTGAGGATAATAGGGAGCTGAGAAATGATGGGAAATTTTGAATTTAGAACAGAAGGTTTTCATCCTCTCATTTTTAAAATGGGTTCCATTGTCTGAGACAATATCATGTGGTATGCCGAAGCGGCAAAGAATGTTCTTGTGAATGAAAGAAATCACATGGCGGCCTTCTACTGTGCGTAGAGTAACAGCTTCGACCCATTTTGTGAAATACTCTGTCGCAGCCAGAAAGTACTTATGACCGTTGGAAGCAGAAGGAGTAATCAGGCCTACGACGTCGAAAACCCACATAGAAAATGGCCAAGAAGAAACAATTGATTGTAGATATGTAGTCGGCGCATGAATGGAAGGCGCGTGCATTTGGCATTTGACAAACTTCCTCACAAATCGATGACAGTCCTGCTGCATGGTATTCCAGTAGTAACCTGCTCGGACAATCTGCTTGACGAGAGTTTGATAGCCGACATGGCCACCACAAATCCCTTCATGTGCCTCTTGGATAACTTCCATAGCTTCTTCCTTGTCTAAGCATCTCGAATACTCAGAACTGAACCCACGGTGGTAGAGGACATTGGCAAGAATGAAATAACGGGTAGAAATACGCTGAATTGCACGTTGCTCCCTTTTTGACATTTCTGGTGGAAATTCACCAGTCTTAATAAATTTTTTGATATTTTGATACCAAGGTTTCTCCTTCTGATTGACCTGGTTCACTTGCATGATTGAAATGAAAGCAGGTTGCTCAAGTCTGTCAACTTCGAAAGAACGACATGACTCACTGCCTTTGAATGATAAAATGGAGCCTAAGCTGGCTAAGCCATCGGCTATCTGATTGTGTTCTCTTCTTGTATAGCTGAGCTGAAATTCTTCGAAGTTGTCCACAAGAGCTAGGACGATCTTCTGATACGGAATCAATTTGGAATCTTTCACCTGCCATTCAGTGTTAACTTGACTGACAACAAGTAATGAATCGCCAAAGGCATGCACTCTCTTGATACTGAAACTTTGCAAAATTTTGAGGCCTTGTATTAGAGCTTCATACTCGGCCATATTGTGAGTGCATTGGAAGCCAAGCTTGAGAGAATAAGGAATCATTTCTTTTTCTGGAGTGATTAACAGAATTCCAATCCCTATGCCAGACATATTTTTAGAGCCATCGAAGAAAAGGTTCCAAACTGGGGGTTGTTGGATATTGCAGATGTGCTCATCAGGAAAATCATCATCTGCTTTAATTTCTTCTATCAAAGGAAAATCTGCCAATTGATCTGCGATCGCTTGGCCTTTAATCGACTTTTGAGAGACATATTCTAAGTCATATTGCATCAGAAGGACTTGCCACTTCGCAATCCGTCCAGTGAGAAATGGTTGTTCCAAAATATATCTGAGAGGATTAAGTTTTGATAGAAACTTGATTTCGGAAGCCAACAAGTAATGTCTTAATTTCTGGCACATCCAAACCAGAGCTAGACAAGTTTTCTCCATCTGAGAATACTTCTTTTCATAATCAATGAAAGTCTTGCTCACGTAGTAGATGGCGTGTTCTATCAAACTGCCTTCTTCATACTGGGCAAAGAATCCACTGCAGGCATTCTGATTGACAAAAATGTATAGTAGGAGAGGTTTCCCCAACTTAGGCGGCTTTAAAACTGGTGGATTAAGGAGATACTGCTTGATGCACTTAAACGAGAGCTGACATTCTAATCCCCATTCGAATTTGACACATTTCCTTAGCAAATGATTGAAAGGTTCACATCTCATAGCCAAATTAGAGATGAATCTGCGAATAGACTGAATACACCCTTGAAGGCTTCGCAGTTCCCTGAGATTAGTTGGAGGTGGCATGTCAATTATTGCCTTTGCTTTAGCCGGATCCACTTCTATTCCTTTCTTGTTGATAATGAAGCTGAGCAATTTGCTGGACTCTACTTCGAAAACACATTTCTGAGGATTAAGTCTTAATTTATAAAGAATAAGTCTTTCAAAAACTTGACTAAGAGCATCGAGGTGATCCTCTTCTTCTTTAGACTTAACCAGAATGTCATCCACATATGCATCCATATTTTTATGCATTTGATCATGGAAAATGATGGTCATTGCCCTTTGATAAGTTGCCCCGGCATTTTTGAGTCCAAATGGCATGACTGTGTAGCAAAAGGTTCCCCAAGGTGTAGTAAATGAAGTCTTCGACTGATCATGAATGGCCAGCTTGATCTGATTATAGCCTCAATATCCATCCATAAAAGAAAACATGGTGTGACCTGCTGTGCTATCGATCAACAGGTCAATGTTAGGAAGTGGATAATCATCTTTCGGGGTAGCCTTATTGAGATCCCGAAAATCTATGCAGATCCGAACTTTTCCGTTCTTTTTAGGGATTGCTACGATATTTGCTAACCAATCTGGATAATCAATGGCTCGGATGAAGCCTGCTTTCAGCAAATCTTTAAGTCCTTCCTTGACTTGCTGCTCAATTCGAGGGTCTAACTTCCTCAGTTTCTGCTTGATTGGTCTGGCTTCTGGTTTCAACTTGAGTCAATGCTCAACCAGCTTGGGATCTAATCCCGACATATCTTCATAAGTCCAGGCAAATACTTCCTGATGCTTCTTAAGGAATTGGATGAGTCTTTCTTTTTCAACTTCACTTAGCCCCGCCCCGATTTGGAGAATTTTCGGATCATCTTCCGACCCAATGTTGATATCCTCAGTTGGATCTTAAACTAGAGATGAGGGTTCATCTTGTTTCTGAATGTGAGCAAATTCTGGCAATTCCTGAATGGTGGAATCAAATTCTACTAGCTCTTCGGTCTGCTCTGCTGCCTGGCTGACCTCTGCTCTGTCTTTCATCTCAGGAAACCTTGCTAATTTTAGATTCTTGGGATTGATAACGAATTTCGTCATTAATTCAAGAGTTAATGGTTCTGAAAATGCCAAGAAGAGGTTTTTAAGGGAAAGTACAAGCCAAAACAAATTTTTGTACAAAGTAAAGAAAATGACATAGACAAAATATAAGAAAGAAATGATGGATACTCAAGTATGGGAGAAAATTGATCTTTCATTGATTGGAAGTGAAATATTTACAAGATTGACAAAAAGATGAGATTGTGTCATCCCTACAAGATTCAATAAAAAAAAAGAAAAGAAAAGACAGAAAGCAGGGAAAACTAAGGCATCATCTTTTCATTGGCTTCTTCTGACAAAAATGGTCTTTTTGCTGGAATCCTGGTCGGTGAACCCCAACCCTGAGTTGTCTGCATGCTGAACTGGAATGATAGGCTCTATTATGCCGTCCTCATTTTTCCCTATGCCCCGGAATGACTGGTATCCATGTTTTATCAGTAGGTCGAATCCCTTTCTTACTTTAGAAAATTATGGAAATAAAGGATGATCTTTGAAGGAGGTGTAATTGATACGTCCTCCTAACTTGAAGAAACAAGGTCCCTGCCATTGGACCGTGGCTACAACATTCTCTTCGTCCATGACGTCTTTCAGTTTTAGCATCTCTAGGCTTTCACTGAGATTGATTTCATCTGCTTCTCGGATGCTAGAAATATGAGCTGTAAATGTTGGGTGGGGAATCATAGGCTGTGGTAGCATCTCTTCAGGATCTTCGCCCAGGATAGTGGTAATCATTCCTCCCTTGGACCATTTTATGCACTGGTGGAGGGTTGAGGGAATGGCATTGGCGTTATGGATCCATGTTCGTCCCAACAGAAGATTGTAAATCGGTGGCACATTAATGACATGGAAGAGGACGGTGTGCACCAAATAATTGATAAAAATTTCTAGGAAGATCTTGCCCTTTGCAGTCTGCCCGTGATTGTCGAAGCCGTAGATGGTAATGAAATCAGACACGTATTCTTCTTCCTTCAATCCCAGGGCTTTCACTGTCATTTCTGGGCAAATGTTGAGGTTGTTGCCTCCATCAACAAGCACATGCGGGACAGTCACGCCCCTGGTCCTTACCACAATATATAATGCATTATTGTGGAATGAATGAGGCTTCGACAGGTCCTCATCTAAAAAGGTGATAAGCGCATTAGTCATCGCCTGATTCACGATCTGTGCCATATCTTCGAGCGTGGTGCCCGACTTCACTTTGATTTTTCTCAGTAAATCGTCTAACTTTTCTTGATGCTTAGGAGAATCATGGGTTAATTCAAAGATGGAAATGTTGGAGAGTGCTGTAATTGGTTTCTAGAAATCATCGGCCCGCTCTTCTGCTGCCTTAGAGGTTTCTGCTTCCTCTTCGCAGGCTTCTTTCTTAAGGAATCTTCTTGGGAAAATTTGAATTTTTCCGCTCTCCACTGGTACACTCACTTGGTTAAGCAGCGAGAAGATATCCATCTTTTGAGATACAGGTTGATCTTGATGTAGACTCATTACCTGATGTTGGAGACTCAGTTCTTTAGGGGAACATGGATGTATATGGTTTTGTGGAAGGAATGAATGTTATGAAACGGTTGATGTGGAATGTTTTGGGAATGGAGCAGATAAAATTTCCATTTTGCCTTCCTCTTCATCTTCTATGAGGATGCTTTTGTCAATACAGTCCTGGACTAAGTGCTTTAAGACGAAGCAGTGCTCTGTATCATGCCACATCGCCCTATGGAATTTGCAATATTGCTCTCTGTACTTCCCCATGATTACTGGAGGATCTGCAATTTTGGGCAATTTTACCATCCCGTGGGACAGTAGGTACTCCAAGACCTTTTCTAGAGGCTGGTCCAAAGGAGTGAAATTTCGATCCTTGCTCTAATTGATGTGCTTAGGTCTTTCCTGAAAATCCTCTTTTTGTTGAGGACCGCTTGGGAGAGGCTTATCACTGTTCTTAAAGAACTTTTCTTTTCTGCCTCTATTCTGTTCAGGCCTCATGCCATTACCGCTGTCATTCTTGCTGCTACTGCCCTGATTATCTTCGGGAGCATCGGCTGAGTAAGTGAAATGTGCCTTCTTCTTTGGATCTTGGATATTCTTGGCCAAAGCGACACCTTCATACATTCTATTTTCTACCCCCATTTCGAGTCATTCTGCTCGTTCTGTTAGTTCGATAAATGATTTGGATGGGTATGGGAAAAGAAGGCTTTTTAGGGGATGGGAGAAGTTATTGAGGATGACTTGGAGGGCATGATCCTCAGAAATAGGGTTTCTCATCTTGTTGCAGACACTCCTCCATTTGTGAATGAAATCTTTGGCCTTCTCATTAGGCTCTTGCTTTAGGTTGCACAAATGGTTCAGGGTGGGTAGAGCTTCCGTGTTGAACAGGAAGCGCTCAACAAACATGTTGACAACTTTGTCAAAATCCCTTAATTCGATGGGATTGACGTAATCGGCATACCACTTGGCAGCTATCCCCTCCAGACAGCAGAGGAAATAGAGAAATAGGGCACGATTGTCCTCACTGAATTGGGTACATTCGACGAAAACATTGCCAAATGGGCCTTTGGATCTCCGAATCCGTCAAACTTAATAAATTTCTGGGGGAGGTTTTCTAGATTGTTATCCCCTTCCAAGCTGAGATAGAAATCTTGCCTGGTGTATAACCTCTTTCCTTTGTCACGGATTTGCAGGTCTTTGACTATCTTTGTTAAGGCTTGGATCAAATCCTCTGCGAGGGGCCCATACTTGGGCTTGTTCACTGACAATGGCTCTTCCACTGGCCTCTTGAATTGCCGCAGATGTTTCGGGATGTAAATCAGCTTCTCTTCTTCTTCAGAGACTTCTTCTGCTGACCCGGAATCCTCAGAAGTACTGTCACGCTGTACCTTCTGTTTGCTGATCTTGACGAGCCTTTTCACGGGCTTCTTCTTGACTTTGCTTTTAAAAGCTGCCTTCTTGGGACCAGCCTTAGCCTGCTCGGCCATCATCTTGGTCATCATTTTTTGAAAGACTCGGTATATGGCCGGATCAACGTCGCTCTCATCCCATGAGTCATGCTTTTTGGATAATCTAGGAGAATTCATCTCCTCTAGTTCGCTGTCACTGTGCCGTTGAGCTGCCTGCTTATCAGCCCTTGTCTGAACCATCTTTGGATGCCCAAGTTTTCCTGCAGAATATGGGAATGGTTAGAGTATGGAGAAGCTTTTTGAAAATCATAATTTTTGAGAAAAAAAGGAATGAAGGATTTCGGTAGACAATTTCAAGAGATTATCCCATTACCCGAGATTGGGTCATCACAAGATTTGTGATAATTGCGTTACCATTTGATGATAACGGAAAAATATGCCTTGTTACCTAGGTGAGGTCGTCAACCATGATAAAATATATGGAAGAAATGCAGAAAGAATATCCCTTTTACCCGGGATGAGGTCGTCATAAAAATTGTGACTATTTGTGCTACAAACAAAATACAAGAAATAATTTTTTGGCCAAAAGTAATTTTTATTGATATTTAACATTCAAAGACAAAGAGAGGGTGGGCAGACAGTTTGCCACCACTCTTGATATTCAGATGATACATTTGGTCCAGGAAATATAGACAGAGAAACAAAGGAGTCTCAAGTATATTTAGTGACATGGTATGCCCCCAACCACTGATCCGACTACAGGTTGAATTCTGACATGTTGCCTATCGGGAAGCGGGTGTTGGCACGAACCTGCTGCTGCGAAAACTGCCTGAGACATCGTTCCGGCTGATAGTCAACACAAAAGAAAAGGTCAAGCAATCTGTAGCGCTTGCTGCGAGCATAGGTGTATCGAGGAATGGTCTCTCTTCTGTCGAAGAAGTCCCAAACAATCTTCTCTTGATGTAGTTTCTCGATCAAAGCTCGACACTGAATGGCTATCTTTGGTTGCTTACTGTTGAACCTGAAAGAACTGGCCTTCGAGGGAACGTGTCGCAGGAACCACGACCGCAGGGCGTAAGTGCATCCTTCTACTAGGATAGTCTCTCCAAGAGCAAATCGAGCCAAGCCTCGGTAAAGAAAAACGAAGGCTGCCATAGAAACTGATAGCTGACGGGACTGCTTGCTTCCCCATCTTCGAAAGAGCTGAGCAATTCTGATATCTATGAATTTCTGGCCATCTTGGAAGAAAGCTAATCCTACTGTGCATAGGATCATGGCATGTTGAATTCTGTCTTTTGTTGCTCGAGACAAAGTGTCCACCTCCTCGTAAGCCCCATACTTGCGGTAGAGTCCGAACAGGTCAATGAATTGATTCCCACCAATCTCAGTGAGAGGCCAGGATCTGCTCCATGTTGCTCTGGCCAAGGCTTCTCGAACATCCACCCCTTTGATGCTGATCAAAAACTGCTGCTCGACAAGATCATCTGGCTGGCCAGCTGGTTCAAGCAATCCCATAATATCATTGAACTCGTCTATCAGTAGAGTCATCTCTCCCCAGGGAAACCAGAATGTGCAGGTACGTGGATTCCACCGTTCTGCCATAGCTTGAATCAAAGGTCCATTGATGGTTCACTTGCCTACCGCTGATGCCATCTCCAACCCACAGTCATCCAAGTGGTTTGGGAACATACGTGAGAAGGTGGCGAACCAAGAATAATACCACCGAGGGAAGAAAGGATGAGACTGGATGACCCGTTGATCCGGGGATCCATCCTGAATCTGATAGAAGACATGATCTCGGGGAAAGACCGCATCGAGAGAATTGGATGCCATTTGAAATAATACTGAGGCAAAGAAGGAATGAGGAGAATCAGATAGAATGCAGGACTTACAGACAGACTTTTTGAAGATACAAACCTGTAAAAATTTGAAAAGATCAAGGAAATTTTTAAAGGAATTTTCCAGGGCTTTGAAGAAAATTTGATCTAAAAGGAGAAAAGAAATGTAGGTAGAGAAAAATATACACCTAGGGTTTTTGAAAATAAGGGGAAGTTTTGAATAATACACCCAAGTTTTTGAAGAAGGTTTGATACATATATATGAGAGAATAAGAGAAACATCACAAAAGCGGCACAAACAAGGATGCACACACAACACTCCCTAAAGTCTGACTCTAAATGCAATATTTTGAAATGGCTGATAGAACCTTAATCTTCACTCTAGGGTTGAGATCATCTGATTCCAATCAAGATATGCCGATATATTCAAGTCGAAGCTCGAAGTACGTGGCATAAAGATATCTCTTCGGTTCTAAGGTAATGGCTTCCCCAACATCCTTAAGCACCTACCGATATACCTCGGACTATGGCCCTTAGGTACGTGGTAGGGGGGCGCGAACCCAAATAAGTGGCTCAGTTGTGAGGCTCTCTCCCGAACTATGGTTCAGTGAGACAGCCCAGCAACGTGAAGACCGGGACAACATAGGTAGGGATGTTTTCGAAAACATGTTCAACATGCAGATAAAACCAGAAAAGCTCTAATGCAAGTCCTAAAGAGATAGAATTTAAATGAATAGAAGCATACACTTGCATACATTGTTTGCATTCAATCTCTAGAATTGAGGAGAGTTGTATTTCAGCCTAAATCTAATGTGAACATAGAATAATCTCCTTAATATGGTCCTACCAAACCATACTTAGATCCTATATGCAATGATGTCAGCTTAGGACAGAGTCTAGGCTCCTAAGGTTTGCATAGAAATGAAGCTGACATAGAAGAATAAAGACTTAGATAATATCAAAGCAAAAGAAAAGGCAAAATTTCGACCAGACGGAGACGAGTCCCATCACGGTCGCCAAAACTGTGATCATCGCAAAAATTTTCCTCTCGTAATACTCTCTCTTTTCCTTCTCTTTTCCTTTCTAACCTCTATTTCCTCCTTTTTGAAGGGAGAAAATAAAAGACAGAAAAGAAGAGAGAAGAGAAAAGAAAAGAAGAAAAGATGAACTCTTTTTGCGGGGTCTCACTTGACCTTAATTTTGAAGATATTTAATAAATCACCTCCGTTTTTGAAATATTTGCGAAAAAACTGGGAGACGGGATCCACTCGTCGGTACGAGGTTCGACCATTCCTGGCGCCTTTACCAGGGGTAATCGAACCAAGGGTCGAATTCATGCCTTTTGCTTTGCTAAGAAATTATCTAAGAATTTATTCTAAGTCTAAATGCACAAAGAATCATGCTTGTGCAATGCAAAGATGTATGCTATTTTTGAAAATGATTTGAAAATTTCCAAGTGTTTCTGAGATGAATCTGATGATAGAGTGAAAAAAGGGTTTCTAACTTAGAACTTAAGATTTAAAGTTCTAAGTTTTTGGAATAATCAAAGTTTGAGAATAAATCTTTGACTTTAAAAGGAATGATTCTGAAGTTGAGATAAAAGGAGAAGAAAGGAAATTTCAAAGTCATAAATGGACTTTGAATCAGAATAGAGATAAAATGGAATTGAATTCTAACTTTGAAGTTTGAAATCAAAATGAAATGTGGGAAATCTAAATAGAATTGAGAAATGGGATTGATTTTGGAAAGTCAGAATTTAAGATGGAAGTTGAATCCAAAGTCTGGATTTTTAAATTGAGATCAAAATTGAATTCTGGATTTAGAATCTGAAAATGGGAATTTGGATTGGAAATCTGGGATGAAAATGGAATTGGATTTAAGAATTGGAATTGAGAATAAAAGTTGATTTGAAATCGGGAATTCAAAATGGGATTTGAATTCAAAGTCTGGATTCTAAATAGAGTTGAGATTTAAAATTGAATTTTGGATTTAGAATCCAAAATGGGAGTTGAACCCGAAATTTGAGATCTGAGATAGAATTGGATACTATATCCTAAATGGAATTGGATCTGAAGTCTAAGATCCAAAGTAGAATTGGGTTCTGGATCCTAAATAGATTTTGGATCTGAAATCTGAGATCCAAAGTAGAAGTTGAATTCTGGATCCTAAATGGATTTTGGATCTGAAATCTGATATCCAAAAAAAGGTGGAGATTTATACTTGGAAATCTGGATCCGAGATTAGAATCTAACTTTGGATTTTGATTCTGAAAAGTCCAAATAGGACTTTTAAAGATGGATCTGGGTTTTGAAAACCCAGATTGAATTTAAAATTTAGGAAGGTTTGGATTTTGAGATTCAGAATCAATCTCAACTTTGATTTTGAAATTTTGAAGAAAACTTGATTTTGAATCAGAAGATGAATCATAAACTTCAATGTTTAAATCGAACTTTGAAATTGGATTTTGAATTTGGATTGAAATTTTGGAGTTTGAATATAAAATGATTTTGAAATTCCAAAGTCAAATTGGACTTTGAAATTGAAATAGAATTGGGATTTGAAATAGAAACTTGAAAAAAAGATATTCAAAATTACTTGGGTTTTTGAAAAAGAATTTTGAAAATATGATGCAATTCTATCCTAAATGATGAATGAATTTGAATGATTTTGAAATAGGATTTTTACAAAGCTATTCCATTCTTTAAATGAATTAAGAATGAGGTTAAAGATATAATATATCCCTGACTATGGTCATTGAATATATTATATAATAACCACATTTAAATTCAAGTGAAGAATAAAATACATTTTTGGGGTGCTTTTATAGAATTTAAAATGAAATTAACTCTCAATATACCCTGACTATGGCCATTGGTATATATATTGAATTAATTTTAAATCAAATTCTGATAAAAGAGGAAAATATTTAAAGAAAATATGATGATTTTTTGAAGAGGATCCAGTGTGAATCCAGTGTTATTTTATAAAAGATAAAAATACTAAGTTTTGTTTACATCTCGACTATGGCCGTTGATGTAAATCATCAACTTAACATTAATTTACCTCTTACAAAATGGTGCGCATGCCATTCGTGTTTCACCATTGTGAGATTTTGAGAAATAAAAGCGAAAAGCATGAAAATAAGTAATTTATGATATTTATAATGCTCATTCATTCTATCTAAAACAGGAAATGTAAATTCTCATTAAGACCTAACTTATTACAACACATTTGAATTTAAGAGCACAAGAGTTTCAAATTAGAAATAAGCATTTCTA